>NC_091163.1:49895068-49960111 GCF_040958095.1 Procambarus clarkii | reverse complement strand
TGTAGGTCACTAGTGGGGACAATATACAGGTGTAGGTCACTAGTGGAGACAATATACAGGTGTAGGTCACTAGTGGAGACAATATACAGGTGTAGGTCACTAGTGGGAGACAATATACAGGTGTAGGTCACTAGTGGGGACAATATACAGGTGTAGGTCACTAGTGGAGACAATATACAGGTGTAGGTCACTAGTGGGGACAATATACAGGTGTAGGTCACTAGTGGGACAATATACAGGTGTAGGTCACTAGTGGGAGACAATATACAGGTGTAGGTCACTAGTGGGAGACAATATACAGGTGTAGGTCACTAGTGGGAGACAATATACAGGTGTAGGTCACTAGTGGGGACAATATACAGGTGTAGGTCACTAGTGGAGACAATATACAGGTGTAGGTCACTAGTGGGACAATATACAGGTGTAGGTCACTAGTGGGAGACAATATACAGGTGTAGGTCACTAGTGGGAGACAATATACAGGTGTAGGTCACTAGTGGGGACAATATACAGGTGTAGGTCACTAGTGGGAGACAATATACAGGTGTAGGTCACTAGTGGGGACAATATACAGGTGTAGGTCACTAGTGGGAGACAATATACAGGTGTAGGTCACTAGTGGGAGACAATATACAGGTGTAGGTCACTAGGGAGACAATATACAGGTGTAGGTCACTAGTGGGAGACAATATACAGGTGTAGGTCACTAGTGGAGACAATATACAGGTGTAGGTCACTAGTGGGAGACAATATACAGGTGTAGGTCACTAGTGGAGACAATATACAGGTGTAGGTCACTAGTGGGAGACAATATACAGGTGTAGGTCACTAGTGGGACAATATACAGGTGTAGGTCACTAGTGGGGACAATATACAGGTGTAGGTCACTAGTGGGGCAATATACAGGTGTAGGTCACTAGTGGGAGACAATATACAGGTGTAGGTCACTAGTGGGGACAATATACAGGTGTAGGTCACTAGTGGGAGACAATATACAGGTGTAGGTCACTAGTGGGACAATATACAGGTGTAGGTCACTAGTGGGACAATATACAGGTGTAGGTCACTAGTGGGGACAATATACAGGTGTAGGTCACTAGTGGGGACAATATACAGGTGTAGGTCACTAGTGGGAGACAATATACAGGTGTAGGTCACTAGTGGGACAATATACAGGTGTAGGTCACTAGTGGGGACAATATACAGGTGTAGGTCACTAGTGGGGACAATATACAGGTGTAGGTCACTAGTGGGAGACAATATACAGGTGTAGGTCACTAGTGGGGACAATATACAGGTGTAGGTCACTAGTGGGAGACAATATACAGGTGTAGGTCACTAGTGGGAGACAATATACAGGTGTAGGTCACTAGTGGGAGACAATATACAGGTGTAGGTCACTAGTGGGGACAATATACAGGTGTAGGTCACTAGTGGGAGACAATATACAGGTGTAGGTCACTAGTGGGAGACAATATACAGGTGTAGGTCACTAGTGGAGACAATATACAGGTGTAGGTCACTAGTGGGACAATATACAGGTGTAGGTCACTAGTGGGAGACAATATACAGGTGTAGGTCACTAGTGGAGACAATATACAGGTGTAGGTCACTAGTGGAGACAATATACAGGTGTAGGTCACTAGTGGGGGACAATATACAGGTGTAGGTCACTAGTGGAGACAATATACAGGTGTAGGTCACTAGTGGGGACAATATACAGGTGTAGGTCACTAGTGGAGACAATATACAGGTGTAGGTCACTAGTGGGGACAATATACAGGTGTAGGTCACTAGTGGGAGACAATATACAGGTGTAGGTCACTAGTGGGAGACAATATACAGGTGTAGGTCACTAGTGGGGACAATATACAGGTGTAGGTCACTAGTGGAGACAATATACAGGTGTAGGTCACTAGTGGGAGACAATATACAGGTGTAGGTCACTAGTGGAGACAATATACAGGTGTAGGTCACTAGTGGAGACAATATACAGGTGTAGGTCACTAGTGGGGACAATATACAGGTGTAGGTCACTAGTGGGGGACAATATACAGGTGTAGGTCACTAGTGGAGACAATATACAGGTGTAGGTCACTAGTGGGAGACAATATACAGGTGTAGGTCACTAGTGGGGACAATATACAGGTGTAGGTCACTAGTGGGGACAATATACAGGTGTAGGTCACTAGTGGGAGACAATATACAGGTGTAGGTCACTAGTGGGGACAATATACAGGTGTAGGTCACTAGTGGGAGACAATATACAGGTGTAGGTCACTAGTGGGACAATATACAGGTGTAGGTCACTAGTGGGAGACAATATACAGGTGTAGGTCACTAGTGGGGACAATATACAGGTGTAGGTCACTAGGGGAGACAATATACAGGTGTAGGTCACTAGTGGGAGACAATATACAGGTGTAGGTCACTAGTGGGGACAATATACAGGTGTAGGTCACTAGTGGGACAATATACAGGTGTAGGTCACTAGTGGAGACAATATACAGGTGTAGGTCACTAGTGGGAGACAATATACAGGTGTAGGTCACTAGTGGGGGACAATATACAGGTGTAGGTCACTAGTGGGAGACAATATACAGGTGTAGGTCACTAGTGGAGACAATATACAGGTGTAGGTCACTAGTGGAGACAATATACAGGTGTAGGTCACTAGTGGGGACAATATACAGGTGTAGGTCACTAGTGGGAGACAATATACAGGTGTAGGTCACTAGTGGGAGACAATATACAGGTGTAGGTCACTAGTGGGGACAATATACAGGTGTAGGTCACTAGTGGGAGACAATATACAGGTGTAGGTCACTAGTGGGACAATATACAGGTGTAGGTCACTAGTGGAGACAATATACAGGTGTAGGTCACTAGTGGAGACAATATACAGGTGTAGGTCACTAGTGGAGACAATATACAGGTGTAGGTCACTAGTGGAGACAATATACAGGTGTAGGTCACTAGTGGGGACAATATACAGGTGTAGGTCACTAGTGGGAGACAATATACAGGTGTAGGTCACTAGTGGGACAATATACAGGTGTAGGTCACTAGTGGGAGACAATATACAGGTGTAGGTCACTAGTGGGGACAATATACAGGTGTAGGTCACTAGTGGGAGACAATATACAGGTGTAGGTCACTAGTGGGGACAATATACAGGTGTAGGTCACTAGTGGGGACAATATACAGGTGTAGGTCACTAGTGGGAGACAATATACAGGTGTAGGTCACTAGTGGGACAATATACAGGTGTAGGTCACTAGTGGGAGACAATATACAGGTGTAGGTCACTAGTGGGGACAATATACAGGTGTAGGTCACTAGTGGAGACAATATACAGGTGTAGGTCACTAGTGGGAGACAATATACAGGTGTAGGTCACTAGTGGGGACAATATACAGGTGTAGGTCACTAGTGGGAGACAATATACAGGTGTAGGTCACTAGTGGGAGACAATATACAGGTGTAGGTCACTAGTGGGAGACAATATACAGGTGTAGGTCACTAGTGGAGACAATATACAGGTGTAGGTCACTAGTGGAGACAATATACAGGTGTAGGTCACTAGTGGGACAATATACAGGTGTAGGTCACTAGTGGAGACAATATACAGGTGTAGGTCACTAGTGGGACAATATACAGGTGTAGGTCACTAGTGGAGACAATATACAGGTGTAGGTCACTAGTGGGGACAATATACAGGTGTAGGTCACTAGTGGAGACAATATACAGGTGTAGGTCACTAGTGGGGACAATATACAGGTGTAGGTCACTAGTGGGAGACAATATACAGGTGTAGGTCACTAGTGGGAGACAATATACAGGTGTAGGTCACTAGTGGGAGACAATATACAGGTGTAGGTCACTAGTGGAGACAATATACAGGTGTAGGTCACTAGTGGAGACAATATACAGGTGTAGGTCACTAGTGGGAGACAATATACAGGTGTAGGTCACTAGTGGAGACAATATACAGGTGTAGGTCACTAGTGGGAGACAATATACAGGTGTAGGTCACTAGTGGGGACAATATACAGGTGTAGGTCACTAGTGGGGACAATATACAGGTGTAGGTCACTAGTGGGACAATATACAGGTGTAGGTCACTAGTGGGGACAATATACAGGTGTAGGTCACTAGTGGGACAATATACAGGTGTAGGTCACTAGTGGGACAATATACAGGTGTAGGTCACTAGTGGGACAATATACAGGTGTAGGTCACTAGTGGGAGACAATATACAGGTGTAGGTCACTAGTGGGGACAATATACAGGTGTAGGTCACTAGTGGGGACAATATACAGGTGTAGGTCACTAGTGGAGACAATATACAGGTGTAGGTCACTAGTGGGAGACAATATACAGGTGTAGGTCACTAGTGGGGACAATATACAGGTGTAGGTCACTAGTGGGGACAATATACAGGTGTAGGTCACTAGTGGAGACAATATACAGGTGTAGGTCACTAGTGGGGACAATATACAGGTGTAGGTCACTAGTGGAGACAATATACAGGTGTAGGTCACTAGTGGAGACAATATACAGGTGTAGGTCACTAGTGGAGACAATATACAGGTGTAGGTCACTAGTGGGGACAATATACAGGTGTAGGTCACTAGTGGGAGACAATATACAGGTGTAGGTCACTAGTGGGAGACAATATACAGGTGTAGGTCACTAGTGGGAGACAATATACAGGTGTAGGTCACTAGTGGGAGACAATATACAGGTGTAGGTCACTAGTGGGAGACAATATACAGGTGTAGGTCACTAGTGGAGACAATATACAGGTGTAGGTCACTAGTGGGGACAATATACAGGTGTAGGTCACTAGTGGAGACAATATACAGGTGTAGGTCACTAGTGGGGACAATATACAGGTGTAGGTCACTAGTGGAGACAATATACAGGTGTAGGTCACTAGTGGGGACAATATACAGGTGTAGGTCACTAGTGGGAGACAATATACAGGTGTAGGTCACTAGTGGGAGACAATATACAGGTGTAGGTCACTAGTGGGAGACAATATACAGGTGTAGGTCACTAGTGGAGACAATATACAGGTGTAGGTCACTAGTGGGGACAATATACAGGTGTAGGTCACTGGGGAGACAATATACAGGTGTAGGTCACTAGTGGGAGACAATATACAGGTGTAGGTCACTAGTGGGACAATATACAGGTGTAGGTCACTAGTGGGAGACAATATACAGGTGTAGGTCACTAGTGGAGACAATATACAGGTGTAGGTCACTAGTGGAGACAATATACAGGTGTAGGTCACTAGTGGGAGACAATATACAGGTGTAGGTCACTAGTGGGGACAATATACAGGTGTAGGTCACTAGTGGGGACAATATACAGGTGTAGGTCACTAGTGGAGACAATATACAGGTGTAGGTCACTAGTGGAGACAATATACAGGTGTAGGTCACTAGTGGGACAATATACAGGTGTAGGTCACTAGTGGAGGCAATATACAGGTGTAGGTCACTAGTGGAGACAATATACAGGTGTAGGTCACTAGTGGGGACAATATACAGGTGTAGGTCACTAGTGGAGACAATATACAGGTGTAGGTCACTAGTGGGAGACAATATACAGGTGTAGGTCACTAGTGGGGACAATATACAGGTGTAGGTCACTAGTGGGGACAATATACAGGTGTAGGTCACTAGTGGGAGACAATATACAGGTGTAGGTCACTAGTGGAGACAATATACAGGTGTAGGTCACTAGTGGGGACAATATACAGGTGTAGGTCACTAGTGGGACAATATACAGGTGTAGGTCACTAGTGGAGACAATATACAGGTGTAGGTCACTAGTGGGGGACAATATACAGGTGTAGGTCACTAGTGGAGACAATATACAGGTGTAGGTCACTAGTGGGAGACAATATACAGGTGTAGGTCACTAGTGGGAGACAATATACAGGTGTAGGTCACTAGTGGAGACAATATACAGGTGTAGGTCACTAGTGGAGACAATATACAGGTGTAGGTCACTAGTGGGAGACAATATACAGGTGTAGGTCACTAGTGGGAGACAATATACAGGTGTAGGTCACTAGTGGGACAATATACAGGTGTAGGTCACTAGTGGGGACAATATACAGGTGTAGGTCACTAGTGGAGACAATATACAGGTGTAGGTCACTAGTGGAGACAATATACAGGTGTAGGTCACTAGTGGAGACAATATACAGGTGTAGGTCACTAGGGGACAATATACAGGTGTAGGTCACTAGTGGAGACAATATACAGGTGTAGGTCACTAGTGGGAGACAATATACAGGTGTAGGTCACTAGTGGGGACAATATACAGGTGTAGGTCACTAGTGGGGACAATATACAGGTGTAGGTCACTAGTGGGAGACAATATACAGGTGTAGGTCACTAGTGGGAGACAATATACAGGTGTAGGTCACTAGTGGAGACAATATACAGGTGTAGGTCACTAGTGGGAGACAATATACAGGTGTAGGTCACTAGTGGGAGACAATATACAGGTGTAGGTCACTAGTGGAGACAATATACAGGTGTAGGTCACTAGTGGGAACAATATACAGGTGTAGGTCACTAGTGGAGACAATATACAGGTGTAGGTCACTAGTGGGAGACAATATACAGGTGTAGGTCACTAGTGGGGGACAATATACAGGTGTAGGTCACTAGTGGGGACAATATACAGGTGTAGGTCACTAGTGGGGACAATATACAGGTGTAGGTCACTAGTGGAGACAATATACAGGTGTAGGTCACTAGTGGAGACAATATACAGGTGTAGGTCACTAGTGGGACAATATACAGGTGTAGGTCACTAGTGGGGACAATATACAGGTGTAGGTCACTAGTGGAGACAATATACAGGTGTAGGTCACTAGTGGGGACAATATACAGGTGTAGGTCACTAGTGGAGACAATATACAGGTGTAGGTCACTAGTGGGAGACAATATACAGGTGTAGGTCACTAGTGGGAGACAATATACAGGTGTAGGTCACTAGTGGGGACAATATACAGGTGTAGGTCACTAGGGGAGACAATATACAGGTGTAGGTCACTAGTGGAGACAATATACAGGTGTAGGTCACTAGTGGGACAATATACAGGTGTAGGTCACTAGTGGGACAATATACAGGTGTAGGTCACTAGTGGAGACAATATACAGGTGTAGGTCACTAGTGGGGACAATATACAGGTGTAGGTCACTAGTGGAGACAATATACAGGTGTAGGTCACTAGTGGGAGACAATATACAGGTGTAGGTCACTAGTGGGAGACAATATACAGGTGTAGGTCACTAGGGAGACAATATACAGGTGTAGGTCACTAGTGGGAGACAATATACAGGTGTAGGTCACTAGTGGGAGACAATATACAGGTGTAGGTCACTAGTGGAGACAATATACAGGTGTAGGTCACTAGTGGGGACAATATACAGGTGTAGGTCACTAGTGGGGACAATATACAGGTGTAGGTCACTAGTGGGAGACAATATACAGGTGTAGGTCACTAGTGGAGACAATATACAGGTGTAGGTCACTAGTGGAGACAATATACAGGTGTAGGTCACTAGTGGGACAATATACAGGTGTAGGTCACTAGTGGAGACAATATACAGGTGTAGGTCACTAGTGGAGACAATATACAGGTGTAGGTCACTAGTGGGAGACAATATACAGGTGTAGGTCACTAGGGGGGACAATATACAGGTGTAGGTCACTAGTGGGAGACAATATACAGGTGTAGGTCACTAGTGGAGACAATATACAGGTGTAGGTCACTAGTGGAGACAATATACAGGTGTAGGTCACTAGTGGAGACAATATACAGGTGTAGGTCACTAGTGGGAGACAATATACAGGTGTAGGTCACTAGTGGAGACAATATACAGGTGTAGGTCACTAGTGGGGGACAATATACAGGTGTAGGTCACTAGTGGGGACAATATACAGGTGTAGGTCACTAGTGGGAGACAATATACAGGTGTAGGTCACTAGTGGGAGACAATATACAGGTGTAGGTCACTAGTGGGAGACAATATACAGGTGTAGGTCACTAGTGGGAGACAATATACAGGTGTAGGTCACTAGTGGGAGACAATATACAGGTGTAGGTCACTAGTGGAGACAATATACAGGTGTAGGTCACTAGTGGGACAATATACAGGTGTAGGTCACTAGTGGGAGACAATATACAGGTGTAGGTCACTAGTGGGAGACAATATACAGGTGTAGGTCACTAGTGGGAGACAATATACAGGTGTAGGTCACTAGTGGGAGACAATATACAGGTGTAGGTCACTAGTGGGAGACAATATACAGGTGTAGGTCACTAGTGGGACAATATACAGGTGTAGGTCACTAGTGGGAAATATACAGGTGTAGGTCACTAGTGGAGACAATATACAGGTGTAGGTCACTAGTGGGACAATATACAGGTGTAGGTCACTAGTGGGACAATATACAGGTGTAGGTCACTAGTGGAGACAATATACAGGTGTAGGTCACTAGTGGGAGACAATATACAGGTGTAGGTCACTAGTGGGGACAATATACAGGTGTAGGTCACTAGTGGGAGACAATATACAGGTGTAGGTCACTAGTGGGGACAATATACAGGTGTAGGTCACTAGTGGGACAATATACAGGTGTAGGTCACTAGTGGGAGACAATATACAGGTGTAGGTCACTAGTGGAGACAATATACAGGTGTAGGTCACTAGTGGGAGACAATATACAGGTGTAGGTCACTAGTGGGAGACAATATACAGGTGTAGGTCACTAGTGGAGACAATATACAGGTGTAGGTCACTAGTGGAGACAATATACAGGTGTAGGTCACTAGTGGGGACAATATACAGGTGTAGGTCACTAGTGGGGACAATATACAGGTGTAGGTCACTAGTGGGGACAATATACAGGTGTAGGTCACTAGTGGGACAATATACAGGTGTAGGTCACTAGTGGGAGACAATATACAGGTGTAGGTCACTAGTGGAGACAATATACAGGTGTAGGTCACTAGTGGAGACAATATACAGGTGTAGGTCACTAGTGGAGACAATATACAGGTGTAGGTCACTAGTGGGAGACAATATACAGGTGTAGGTCACTAGTGGGGGACAATATACAGGTGTAGGTCACTAGTGGGGGACAATATACAGGTGTAGGTCACTAGTGGGAGACAATATACAGGTGTAGGTCACTAGTGGAGACAATATACAGGTGTAGGTCACTAGTGGGGAGACAATATACAGGTGTAGGTCACTAGTGGAGACAATATACAGGTGTAGGTCACTAGGGGAGACAATATACAGGTGTAGGTCACTAGGGGAGACAATATACAGGTGTAGGTCACTAGTGGAGACAATATACAGGTGTAGGTCACTAGTGGGAGACAATATACAGGTGTAGGTCACTAGTGGGGACAATATACAGGTGTAGGTCACTAGTGGAGACAATATACAGGTGTAGGTCACTAGTGGGAGACAATATACAGGTGTAGGTCACTAGTGGGACAATATACAGGTGTAGGTCACTAGTGGAGACAATATACAGGTGTAGGTCACTAGTGGAGACAATATACAGGTGTAGGTCACTAGTGGGAGACAATATACAGGTGTAGGTCACTAGTGGGGACAATATACAGGTGTAGGTCACTAGTGGGGACAATATACAGGTGTAGGTCACTAGTGGGGCAATATACAGGTGTAGGTCACTAGTGGAGACAATATACAGGTGTAGGTCACTAGTGGGGACAATATACAGGTGTAGGTCACTAGTGGGAGACAATATACAGGTGTAGGTCACTAGTGGGAGACAATATACAGGTGTAGGTCACTAGTGGGACAATATACAGGTGTAGGTCACTAGTGGGGACAATATACAGGTGTAGGTCACTAGTGGGGACAATATACAGGTGTAGGTCACTAGTGGGAGACAATATACAGGTGTAGGTCACTAGTGGGAGACAATATACAGGTGTAGGTCACTAGTGGGGACAATATACAGGTGTAGGTCACTAGTGGGGACAATATACAGGTGTAGGTCACTAGTGGAGACAATATACAGGTGTAGGTCACTAGTGGGGACAATATACAGGTGTAGGTCACTAGTGGGAGACAATATACAGGTGTAGGTCACTAGTGGGAACAATATACAGGTGTAGGTCACTAGGGGAGACAATATACAGGTGTAGGTCACTAGTGGGGACAATATACAGGTGTAGGTCACTAGTGGAGACAATATACAGGTGTAGGTCACTAGTGGGAGACAATATACAGGTGTAGGTCACTAGTGGGAGACAATATACAGGTGTAGGTCACTAGTGGAGACAATATACAGGTGTAGGTCACTAGTGGGGACAATATACAGGTGTAGGTCACTAGTGGAGACAATATACAGGTGTAGGTCACTAGTGGGGACAATATACAGGTGTAGGTCACTAGTGGAGACAATATACAGGTGTAGGTCACTAGTGGGGACAATATACAGGTGTAGGTCACTAGGGGAAATATACAGGTGTAGGTCACTAGTGGGACAATATACAGGTGTAGGTCACTAGTGGGAGACAATATACAGGTGTAGGTCACTAGTGGGAGACAATATACAGGTGTAGGTCACTAGTGGGGACAATATACAGGTGTAGGTCACTAGTGGGAGACAATATACAGGTGTAGGTCACTAGTGGGAGACAATATACAGGTGTAGGTCACTAGTGGGAGACAATATACAGGTGTAGGTCACTAGTGGAGACAATATACAGGTGTAGGTCACTAGTGGAGACAATATACAGGTGTAGGTCACTAGTGGAGACAATATACAGGTGTAGGTCACTAGTGGAGACAATATACAGGTGTAGGTCACTAGTGGGAGACAATATACAGGTGTAGGTCACTAGTGGGGGACAATATACAGGTGTAGGTCACTAGTGGGGGACAATATACAGGTGTAGGTCACTAGTGGGAGACAATATACAGGTGTAGGTCACTAGTGGGACAATATACAGGTGTAGGTCACTAGTGGGGACAATATACAGGTGTAGGTCACTAGTGGGGACAATATACAGGTGTAGGTCACTAGTGGAGACAATATACAGGTGTAGGTCACTAGGGGGGACAATATACAGGTGTAGGTCACTAGTGGGAGACAATATACAGGTGTAGGTCACTAGTGGGAGACAATATACAGGTGTAGGTCACTAGTGGAGACAATATACAGGTGTAGGTCACTAGTGGGACAATATACAGGTGTAGGTCACTAGGGAGACAATATACAGGTGTAGGTCACTAGTGGGAGACAATATACAGGTGTAGGTCACTAGTGGGGACAATATACAGGTGTAGGTCACTAGTGGGAATATACAGGTGTAGGTCACTAGGGGAGACAATATACAGGTGTAGGTCACTAGTGGGGACAATATACAGGTGTAGGTCACTAGTGGAGACAATATACAGGTGTAGGTCACTAGGGGAGACAATATACAGGTGTAGGTCACTAGTGGGAGACAATATACAGGTGTAGGTCACTAGTGGAGACAATATACAGGTGTAGGTCACTAGTGGAGACAATATACAGGTGTAGGTCACTAGGGGAGACAATATACAGGTGTAGGTCACTAGTGGAGACAATATACAGGTGTAGGTCACTAGTGGAGACAATATACAGGTGTAGGTCACTAGTGGGGACAATATACAGGTGTAGGTCACTAGTGGAGACAATATACAGGTGTAGGTCACTAGTGGAGACAATATACAGGTGTAGGTCACTAGTGGAGACAATATACAGGTGTAGGTCACTAGTGGGACAATATACAGGTGTAGGTCACTAGTGGGACAATATACAGGTGTAGGTCACTAGTGGAGACAATATACAGGTGTAGGTCACTAGTGGGGACAATATACAGGTGTAGGTCACTAGTGGGGACAATATACAGGTGTAGGTCACTAGTGGAGACAATATACAGGTGTAGGTCACTAGTGGAGACAATATACAGGTGTAGGTCACTAGTGGGAGACAATATACAGGTGTAGGTCACTAGTGGAGACAATATACAGGTGTAGGTCACTAGTGGAGACAATATACAGGTGTAGGTCACTAGTGGAGACAATATACAGGTGTAGGTCACTAGTGGGGACAATATACAGGTGTAGGTCACTAGTGGGGACAATATACAGGTGTAGGTCACTAGTGGGAGACAATATACAGGTGTAGGTCACTAGTGGGAGACAATATACAGGTGTAGGTCACTAGTGGGAGACAATATACAGGTGTAGGTCACTAGTGGGAGACAATATACAGGTGTAGGTCACTAGTGGGACAATATACAGGTGTAGGTCACTAGTGGAGACAATATACAGGTGTAGGTCACTAGTGGAGACAATATACAGGTGTAGGTCACTAGGGAGACAATATACAGGTGTAGGTCACTAGTGGGAGACAATATACAGGTGTAG
Source organism: Procambarus clarkii (assembly GCF_040958095.1). Taxonomy (NCBI): domain Eukaryota; kingdom Metazoa; phylum Arthropoda; class Malacostraca; order Decapoda; family Cambaridae; genus Procambarus; species Procambarus clarkii. The sequence continues at coordinate 49,947,632 of NC_091163.1, read as the reverse complement.
GTCACTAGTGGAGACAATATACAGGTGTAGGTCACTAGTGGGGACAATATACAGGTGTAGGTCACTAGTGGGAGACAATATACAGGTGTAGGTCACTAGTGGGGACAATATACAGGTGTGAGGTCACTAGTGGGACAATATACAGGTGTAGGTCACTAGTGGGAGACAATATACAGGTGTAGGTCACTACGTGGGAGACAATATACAGGTGTAGGTCACTAGTGGGGAGACAATATACAGGTGTAGGTCACTAGTGGGGGACAATATACAGGTGTAGGTCACTAGTGGAGACAATATACAGGTGTAGGTCACTAGTGGGGGGACAATATACAGGTGTAGGTGCACTAGTGGAGACAATATACAGGTGTAGGTCATTCTAGTGGGAGACAATATACAGGTGTAGGTCACTAGGGGAGACAATATACAGGTGTAGGTCACTAGTGGGGGACAATATACAGGTGTAGGTCACTAGGGGAGACAATATACAGGTGTAGGTCACTAGGGGAGACAATATACAGGTGTAGGTCACTAGTGGGAGACAATATACAGGTGTAGGTCACTAGTGGGGGACAATATACAGGTGTAGGTCACTAGTGGGGGACAATATACAGGTGTAGGTCACTAGTGGGAGACAATATACAGGTGTAGGTCACTAGTGGGAGACACTATACAGGTGAGGTCACTAGTGGAGACATATACAGGTGTAGGTCACTAGGGGAGACAATATACAGGTGTAGGTCCACTAGGGGGAGACAATATACAGGTGTAGGTCACTAGTGGAGACAATATACAGGTGTAGGTCACTAGGGGAGACAATATACAGGTGTAGGTCACTAGGGGAGACAATATACAGGGTGTAGGTCACTAGTGGTGGGACAATATACAGGTGTAGGTCACTAGGGGGAGACAATATACAGGTGTAGTCACTAGTGGGGAGACAATATACAGTGTAGGTCACCTAGTGGGAGACAATATACAGGTGTAGGTCACTAGTGGAGACAATATACAGGTGTAGGTCACTAGGGGAGACAATATACAGGTGTAGGTCACTAGTGGAGACAATATACAGGTGTAGGTCACTAGTGGGAGACAATATACAGGTGTAGGTCACTAGTGGGGGACAATATACAGGTGTAGGTCACTAGTGGGAGACAATATACAGGTGTAGGTCACTAGTGGAGACAATATACAGGTGTAGGTCACTAGTGGGAGACAATATACAGGTGTAGGTCACTAGTGGGGGACAATATACAGGTGTAGGTCACTAGTGGGAGACAATATACAGGTGTAGGTCACTAGTGGGAGACAATATACAGGTGTAGGTCACTAGTGGAGACAATATACAGGTGTAGGTCACTAGTGGGAGACAATATACAGGTGTAGGTCACTAGTGGGAGACAATATACAGGTGTAGGTCACTAGGGGAGACAATATACAGGTGTAGGTCACTAGTGGGAGACAATATACAGGTGTAGGTCACTAGTGGGAGACAATATACAGGTGTAGGTCACTAGTGGGAGACAATATACAGGTGTAGGTCACTAGTGGGGGACAATATACAGGTGTAGGTCACTAGTGGAGACAATATACAGGTGTAGGTCACTAGTGGGAGACAATATACAGGTGTAGGTCACTAGTGGAGACAATATACAGGTGTAGGTCACTAGTGGAGACAATATACAGGTGTAGGTCACTAGTGGAGACAATATACAGGTGTAGGTCACTAGTGGGACAATATACAGGTGTAGGTCACTAGTGGAGACAATATACAGGTGTAGGTCACTAGTGGAGACAATATACAGGTGTAGGTCACTAGTGGAGACAATATACAGGTGTAGGTCACTAGTGGAGACAATATACAGGTGTAGGTCACTAGTGGAGACAATATACAGGTGTAGGTCACTAGTGGGAGACAATATACAGGTGTAGGTCACTAGTGGAGACAATATACAGGTGTAGGTCACTAGTGGGAGACAATATACAGGTGTAGGTCACTAGTGGGGACAATATACAGGTGTAGGTCACTAGTGGGAGACAATATACAGGTGTAGGTCACTAGTGGGAGACAATATACAGGTGTAGGTCACTAGAGACAATATACAGGTGTAGGTCACTAGTGGGGGACAATATACAGGTGTAGGTCACTAGTGGGAGACAATATACAGGTGTAGGTCACTAGTGGGAGACAATATACAGGTGTAGGTCACTAGTGGAGACAATATACAGGTGTAGGTCACTAGGGGAGACAATATACAGGTGTAGGTCACTAGTGGAGACAATATACAGGTGTAGGTCACTAGTGGGAGACAATATACAGGTGTAGGTCACTAGTGGGGGACAATATACAGGTGTAGGTCACTAGTGGGAGACTATATACAGGTGTAGGTCACTAGTGGGGGACAATATACAGGTGTAGGTCACTAGTGGAGACAATATACAGGTGTAGGTCACTAGTGGGGGACAATATACAGGTGTAGGTCACTAGTGGAGACAATATACAGGTGTAGGTCACTAGGGGAGACAATATACAGGTGTAGGTCACTAGGGGAGACAATATACAGGTGTAGGTCACTAGGGGAGACAATATACAGGTGTAGGTCACTAGTGGGGGACAATATACAGGTGTAGGTCACTAGTGGAGACAATATACAGGTGTAGGTCACTAGGGGAGACAATATACAGGTGTAGGTCACTAGTGGGGGACAATATACAGGTGTAGGTCACTAGTGGAGACAATATACAGGTGTAGGTCACTAGTGGGAGACAATATACAGGTGTAGGTCACTAGTGGGAGACAATATACAGGTGTAGGTCACTAGTGGGAGACAATATACAGGTGTAGGTCACTAGTGGGGGACAATATACAGGTGTAGGTCACTAGGGGAGACAATATACAGGTGTAGGTCACTAGTGGGGGACAATATACAGGTGTAGGTCACTAGTGGGAGACAATATACAGGTGTAGGTCACTAGTGGGAGACAATATACAGGTGTAGGTCACTAGTGGGAGACAATATACAGGTGTAGGTCACTAGTGGGGGACAATATACAGGTGTAGGTCACTAGGGGAGACAATATACAGGTGTAGGTCACTAGGGGAGACAATATACAGGTGTAGGTCACTAGGGGAGAAGACCTGGCTAATAAGAAGCCCAACCGGTTTAGTGGGGCGGCGCAGTGTGGGAGAATCAGAGTTAAACCGGTTGTGTGGTGGCGTCTGTGGGGGGGGGGGGGTAGGGGGGTCGCCCCCCCCAACACAAGGTGACACGCTCAGGAAGGCCAAGTGTTGCCAGCTTATGGGGGTGTGGGGGGCGGTGGGGGTGTGGGGGGCGGTGGGGGTGTGGGGGGGTGGGGGTTGGTGGGGTGGGGTGGGTGGGGTGGGGTGGGGTTGGAGGGATATGTAATATACATAAACGTTGCAAAAAGTCAACACCGGGTGTGACCAATGGTGTTACTGGTCACAAGTCAACACCGGGTGTGACCAATGGTGTTACTGGTCACAAGTCAACACCGGGTGTGACCAATGGTGTTACTGGTCACAAGTCAACACCGGGTGTGACCAATGGTGTTACTGGTCACAACAGTCAACACCGGGTGTGACCAATGGTGTTACTGGTCACACAAGTCACCACCGGGTGTGACCAATGGTGTTACTGGTCACAACAGTCAACACCGGGTGTGACCAATGGTGTTACTGGTCACACAAGTCACCACCGGGTGTGACCAATGGTGTTACTGGTCACAACAGTCAACACCGGGTGTGACCAATGGTGTTACTGGTCACAAGTCAACACCGGGTGTGACCAATGGTGTTACTGGTCACAACAGTCAACACCGGGTGTGACCAATGGTGTTACTGGTCACAACAGTCAACACCGGGTGTGACCAATGGTGTTACTGGTCACAAGTCAACACCGGGTGTGACCAATGGTGTTACTGGTCACAAGTCACCACCGGGTGTGACCAATGGTGTTACTGGTCACAACAGTCAACACCGGGTGTGACCAATGGTGTTACTGGTCACAACAGTCAACACCGGGTGTGACCAATGGTGTTACTGGTCACACGTCACCACCGGGTGTGACCAATGGTGTTACTGGTCACAACAGTCAACACCGGGAGTGACCAATGGTGTTACTGGTCACACAAGTCACCACCGGGTGTGACCAATGGTGTTACTGGTCACAACAGTCAACACCGGGTGTGACCAATGGTGTTACTGGTCACACAAGTCACCACCGGGTGTGACCAATGGTGTTACTGGTCACAAGTCAACACCGGGTGTGACCAATGGTGTTACTGGTCACACAAGTCAACACAAGGGTGTGACCAATGGTGTTACTGGTCACAAGTCAACACCGGGTGTGACCAATGGTGTTACTGGTCACACAAGTCACCACCGGGTGTGACCAATGGTGTTACTGGTCACAAGTCAACACCGGGTGTGACCAATGGTGTTACTGGTCACAACAGTCAACACCGGGTGTGACCAATGGTGTTACTGGTCACACAAGTCACCACCGGGTGTGACCAATGGTGTTACTGGTCACAACAGTCAACACCGGGTGTGACCAATGGTGTTACTGGTCACAACAGTCAACACCGGGTGTGACCAATGGTGTTACTGGTCACAACAGTCAACACCGGGTGTGACCAATGGTGTTACTGGTCACACAAGTCAACACCGGGTGTGACCAATGGTGTAACTGGTCACAAGTCAACACCGGGTGTGACCAATGGTGTTACTGGTCACACAAGTCAACACCGGGTGTGACCAATGGTGTTACTGGTCACAACAGTCAACACCGGGTGTGACCAATGGTGTTACTGGTCACACAAGTCAACACCGGGTGTGACCAATGGTGTTACTGGTCACACAAGTCAACACCGGGTGTGACCAATGGTGTTACTGGTCACACAAGTCAACACCGGGTGTGACCAATGGTGTTACTGGTCACACAAGTCAACACCGGGTGTGACCAATGGTGTTACTGGTCACAACAGTCAACACCGGGTGTGACCAATGGTGTTACTGGTCACAAGTCAACACCAGGTGTGACCAATGGTGTTACTGGTCACAACAGTCACCACCGGGTGTGACCAATGGTGTTACTGGTCACAACAGTCAACACCGGGTGTGACCAATGGTGTTACTGGTCACAACAGTCAACACCGGGTGTGACCAATGGTGTTACTGGTCACAACAGTCACCACCGGGTGTGACCAATGGTGTTACTGGTCACAACAGTCAACACCGGGTGTGACCAATGGTGTTACTGGTCACACAAGTCACCACCGGGTGTGACCAATGGTGTTACTGGTCACACAAGTCAACACCGGGTGTGACCAATGGTGTTACTGGTCACAACAGTCAACACCGGGTGTGACCAATGGTGTTACTGGTCACAAGTCAACACCGGGTGTGACCAATGGTGTTACTGGTCACAACAGTCACCACCGGGTGTGACCAATGGTGTTACTGGTCACAACAGTCAACACCGGGTGTGACCAATGGTGTTACTGGTCACACAAGTCAACACCGGGTGTGACCAATGGTGTTACTGGTCACACAAGTCACCACCGGGAGTGACCAATGGTGTTACTGGTCACAACAGTCACCACCGGGTGTGACCAATGGTGTTACTGGTCACACAAGTCAACACCGGGTGTGACCAATGGTGTTACTGGTCACAAGTCAACACCGGGTGTGACCAATGGTGTTACTGGTCACACAAGTCAACACCGGGTGTGACCAATGGTGTTACTGGTCACAACAGTCAACACCGGGTGTGACCAATGGTGTTACTGGTCACAAGTCAACACCGGGTGTGACCAATGGTGTTACTGGTCACAACAGTCACCACCGGGTGTGACCAATGGTGTTACTGGTCACAACAGTCAACACCGGGTGTGACCAATGGTGTTACTGGTCACAACAGTCAACACCGGGTGTGACCAATGGTGTTACTGGTCACAACAGTCACCACCGGGTGTGACCAATGGTGTTACTGGTCACACAAGTCAACACTGGGTGTGACCAATGGTGTTACTGGTCACAACAGTCAACACCGGGTGTGACCAATGGTGTTACTGGTCACAACAGTCACCACCGGGTGTGACCAATGGTGTTACTGGTCACAACAGTCAACACTGGGTGTGACCAATGGTGTTACTGGTCACACAATTCACCACCGGGTGTGACCAATGGTGTTACTGGTCACACAAGTCAACACCGGGTGTGACCAATGGTGTTACTGGTCACAACAGTCAACACTGGGTGTGACCAATGGTGTTACTGGTCACAACAGTCAACACTGGGTGTGACCAATGGTGTTACTGGTCACAACAGTCACACTAAAGGACGTAGTGACAAAGCAGGGAGAGGGGTCTTCAACTTGCTGACATACAGAACGCGGAGTGTAACAGTCAACACAGTCAGATCCGGATCATCTACTGTGAAGAGGTCAGTACCCCCCTCCCCCCCCCCCCTCCCCAAGGTACCGTACTTGCCCCGGTACTTTCACCATAACATCAGACACAAGGATACACACTACAGTACTGTATCACCATAATATCAGACACCAGGATACACACTACAGTACTGTATCACCATAACATCAGACACAAGGATACACACTACAGTACTGTATCACCATGTGCAGACAACGCTCAGATGTTGCTGCGAGCAGACAATATAGAGGACTCAGCAGACCTCCAAAGCAGACATAAATCTGATCTTTCAATGGGCCACATTTAGTAATATAATGTTTAATGAAAATAAGTTTCATCACCATGAAAAACTTAAATATAAAAACTGAAAACTATTATAAAACGGAATCAACTTACACAACAGAAAGATTATCAATGTAAAGTTAGTAGGAATAATATTATCGGGAGAACTTACCTTTAGAGAACACCGTGAAGTAGCCGTCACATCTGTAAGACAAATGAGAGGTTGGATAAGAAGGACCTGCCAAACATGGGATGTCATACCACTTATGATACTCTTCAAGACACTAGAGCTCTCTAGGGTGGAATACTGTTGTGCACTAACAGCCCCATTCACACCCGGAGAAATTGTTGACATGGAGAGCGTGCATTGATCCTTCACTGCTGGAACCCTCTGTATAAAACATCTAAATTATTGGGACCAACTAAAAGTTCCATATCTGAATTCCGTAGAGTGTAGGTGTGACATATATATAATAATTTACACGTGGAAAATAATAGAGTGGCTGGAATGAATGAATGAAATATAGGTTATTAATCCAACAAACTTTGTAAAATCTCTCGTATGTATCTTACCTAAATAAACATTTATTTATTTATTTATTTATAGGTGAAGGTGTCGTGTAGGGTGAGCGGGGAAGTGGGGACAGGGGAAGAAACAGTGGGGGTGAGAGGAAAGGTTTACAGGGTGAGGTACAGTGCCAGGGCCAGACCCAGCTGTATGACATTAAAACATTATGGCCACACTCAGCACTGGAGGCCAGACTCAGCACTGGAGGCCAGACTCAGCACTGGAGGCCAGACTCAGCACTGGAGGCCAGACTCAGCACTGGAGGCCAGACTCAGCACTGGAGGCCAGACTCAGCACTGGAGGCCAGACTCAGCACTGGAGGCCAGACTCAGCACTGGAGGCCAGACTCAGCACTGGAGGCCAGACTCAGCACTGGAGGCCAGACTCAGCACTGGAGGCCAGACTCAGCACTGGAGGCCAGACTCAGCACTGGAGGCCAGACTCAGCACTGGAGGCAAGGAATCACAGTGGTGTGATAACATTACGTCTCTCAGCGGGGCCAGGGTGACAGCAGCCCTCAGCTGGGTGTACCCTGGAGACTCTCACCAGTTGTGGTCCGGGATTTGCTAGTCAGCATCGTGCCCCGCCCAGAGTCACTAGTGAACGGGAGCTAACAGGTCCCCCACAGGGGCTGGTCCTGTACACACACAGAAATAACATCACATGAGACCAGAAGACATGGCAGGATGTGCAGAATATCCCCGTTGAAAAGCAGAGATGCAACAGGTACTCTGAGAGAGAACTATCAACATCAGAGGCCCGAGACTGTTCAACACGCTTCCATTACACATAAGGGGCATAACTGGCCGACCCCTCACACTGTTCATGAGAGAACTATCAACATCAGAGGCCCGAGACTGTTCAACACGCTTCCACTACACATAAGGGACATAACTGGCCGACCCCTCACAGTGTTCAAGAGAGAACTATCAACATCAGAGGCCCGAGACTGTTCAACACGCTTCCACTACACATAAGGGGCATAACTGGCCGACCCCTCACACTGTTCAAGAGAGAACTATCAACATCAGAGGCCCGAGACTGTTCAACACGCTTCCACTACACATAAGGGACATAACTGGCCGACCCCTCACACTGTTCAAGAGAGAACTATCAACATCAGAGGCCCGAGACTGTTCAACACGCTTCCACTACACATAAGGGACATAACTGGCCGACCCCTCACAGTGTTCAAGAGAGAGCTATCAACATCAGAGGCCCGAGACTGTTCAACACGCTTCCGCTACACATAAGGGGCATAACTGGCCGACCCCTCACAGTGTTCAAGAGAGAACTATCAAAATCAGAGGCCCGAGACTGTTCAACACGCTTCCACTACACATAAGGGGCATAACTGGCCGACCCCTCACAGTGTTCAAGAGAGAACTATCAACATCAGAGGCCCGAGACTATTCAACACGCTTCCGCTACACATAAGGGACATAACTGGCCGACCCCTCACAGTGTTCAAGAGAGAACTTGATAAGCACCTCCAAAGTATACCTGATCAATCAGGCTGTGATTCATACGTCAGGCTGCGAGCAGGCGCGTCCAACAGCCTGGTTGACCAGTCCAGCAACAAGGAAGCCTGGTCGAGGACCGGGCCGCGAGGACGCTAAGCCCCGGAAACACCTCAAGGTAACCTCAAGGTTCTACAGTAACTAGTCTCATCCATTGTTTACCTCAGCCTTTCAGACCCCAACCTTGGTCTCCAGGCTCGCTCTAATGTAAAGACCTCCTGAAATCTTTTGACGAGTTCCTCACATACTTCATTGTCATTTTCTGTGAGAATTTCCCCTCGTCTCCCCCCCTTGCGTACACAGTCTTGCACTGGTGTTGTTCTCTTTATATGGATATAGAAACCCTTTTGCAGCAATGTCATTTATCAAATTGCCTCTCAGCTTCTCTCCTAACTTTGGTGTATTCATTTCTGGCTCTCTTCAGTGCCTCTATTGTCTTCTGTCCCCAAGTTCTCTGCAACTACACCCTGACTTCTTGTAGCTGCTTCTGCTCCGCTACACTGTGTACTGAACCAGAGGCTCTTCTGCTCCGCTACACTGTGTATTGAACCAGAGGCTCTTCTGCTCCGCTACACTGAACCAGAGGTTCTTCTGCTCCACTACACTGTGTACTGAACCAGGGGTTCATCTACTCCACTACACTGTGTACTGAACCAGGGGTTCATCTGCTCTGCTACACTGTGTATTGAACCAGGGGTTCTGCTCCACTACACTGTGTACTGAACCAGGGGTTCTTCTGCTCCACTACACTGTGTACTGAACCAGGGGTTCATCTACTCTGCTACACTGTGTACTGAACCAGGGGTTCATCTGCTCTGCTACACTGTGTATTGAACCAGGGGTTCTTCTGCTCTGCTACACTGTGTACTGAACCAGGGGTTCTTCTGCTCCACTACACTGTGTATTGAACCAGGGGTTCTTCTGCTCCGCTACACTGTATATTGAACCAGAGGTTCTTCTGCTCCGCTACACTGAACCAGGGGTTCTTCTGCTCTGCTACACTGTGTACTGAACCAGGGGTTCTTCTGCTCCACTACACTGAACCAGAGGTTCTTCTGCTCCACTACACTGAACCAGAGGTTCTTCTGCTCTGCTACACTGTGTACTGAACCAGGGGTTCTTCTGCTCTGCTACACTGTGTACTGAACCAGGGGTTCTTCTGCTCCACTACACTGTGTATTGAACCAGGGGTTCTTCTGCTCCGCTACACTGTGTATTGAACCAGAGGTTCTTCTGCTCCGCTACACTGAACCAGGGGTTCTTCTGCTCTGCTACACTGTGTACTGAACCAGGGGTTCTTCTGCTCCACTACACTGAACCAGGGGCTCTTCTGCTCCACTACACTGAACCAGAGGCTCTTCTGCTCCACTACACTGAACCAGAGGTTCTTCTGCTCCACTACACTGAACCAGAGGTTCTGCTCCACTACACTGAACCAGAGGCTCTTCTGCTCCGCTACACTGAACCAGAGGTTCTTTTGCTCCACTACACTGAACCAGAGGCTCTTCTGCTCCACTACACTGAACCAGAGGTTCTTCTGCTCCACTACACTGAACCAGAGGCTCTTCTGCTCCACTACACTGAACCAGAGGTTCTTCTGCTCCACTACACTGAACCAGGGGCTCTTCTGCTCCACTACACTGAACCAGAGGCTCTTCTGCTCCACTACACTGAACCAGAGGCTCTTCTGCTCCACTACACTGAACCAGAGGTTCTTCTGCTCCACTACACTGAACCAGAGGCTCTTCTGCTCCACTACACTGAACCAGAGGTTCTTCTGCTCCACTACACTGAACCAGAGGTTCTTCTGCTCCACTACACTGAACCAGAGGTTCTTCTGCTCCACTACACTGAACCAGGGGCTCTTCTGCTCCACTACACTGAACCAGAGGTTCTTCTGCTCCGCTACACTGAACCAGGGGCTCTTCTGCTCCACTACACTGAACCAGGGGCTCTTCTGCTCCGCTACACTGAACCAGAGGCTCTTCTGCTCCGCTACACTGAACCAGGGGCTCTTATGCTCCACTACACTGAACCAGAGGTTCTTCTGCTCTGCTACACTGTGTACTGAACCAGGGGTTCTTCTGCTCTGCTACACTGTGTACTGAACCAGGGGTTCTTCTGCTCCACTACACTGTGTATTGAACCAGGGGTTCTTCTGCTCCGCTACACTGTGTATTGAACCAGAGGTTCTTCTGCTCCGCTACACTGAACCAGGGGTTCTTCTGCTCTGCTACACTGTGTACTGAACCAGGGGTTCTTCTGCTCCACTACACTGAACCAGGGGCTCTTCTGCTCCACTACACTGAACCAGAGGCTCTTCTGCTCCACTACACTGAACCAGAGGTTCTTCTGCTCCACTACACTGAACCAGAGGTTCTTCTGCTCCACTACACTGAACCAGAGGCTCTTCTGCTCCGCTACACTGAACCAGAGGTTCTTTTGCTCCACTACACTGAACCAGAGGCTCTTCTGCTCCACTACACTGAACCAGAGGTTCTTCTGCTCCACTACACTGAACCATAGGCTCTTCTGCTCCACTACACTGAACCAGAGGTTCTTCTGCTCCACTACACTGAACCAGGGGCTCTTCTGCTCCACTACACTGAACCAGGGGCTCTTCTGCTCCACTACACTGAACCAGAGGCTCTTCTGCTCCACTACACTGAACCAGAGGCTCTTCTGCTCCACTACACTGAACCAGAGGTTCTTCTGCTCCACTACACTGAACCAGAGGCTCTTCTGCTCCACTACACTGAACCAGAGGTTCTTCTGCTCCACTACACTGAACCAGAGGTTCTTCTGCTCCACTACACTGAACCAGAGGTTCTTCTGCTCCACTACACTGAACCAGGGGCTCTTCTGCTCCACTACACTGAACCAGAGGTTCTTCTGCTCAGCTACACTGAACCAGGGGCTCTTCTGCTCCACTACACTGAACCAGGGGCTCTTCTGCTCCGCTACACTGAACCAGAGGCTCTTCTGCTCCGCTACACTGAACCAGGGGCTCTTCTGCTCCACTACACTGAACCAGGGGCTCTTCTGCTCCACTACACTGAACCAGAGGCTCTTCTGCTCCGCTACACTGAACCAGGGGCTCTTCTGCTCCACTACACTGAACCAGGGGCTCTTCTGCTCCGCTACACTGAACCAGAGGCTCTTCTGCTCCGCTACACTGAACCAGGGGCTCTTCTGCTCCACTACACTGAACCAGAGGCTCTTCTGCTCCGCTACACTGAACCAGGGGCTCTTCTGCTCCACTACACTGAACCAGGGGCTCTTCTGCTCCACTACACTGAACCAGGGGCTCTTCTGCTCCGCTACACTGAACCAGAGGCTCTTCTGCTCCGCTACACTGAACCAGAGGCTCTTCTGCTCCACTACACTGAACCAGGGGCTCTTCTGCTCCAATACACTGAACCAGGGGCTCTTCTGCTCCACTACACTGAACCAGAGGCTCTTCTGCTCCGCTACACTGAACCATGGGCTCTTCTGCTCCACTACACTGAACCAGGGGCTCTTCTGCTCCGCTTCACTGAACCAGAGGCTCTTCTGCTCCGCTACACTGAACCAGGGGCTCTTCTGCTCCGCTACACTGAACCAGAGGCTCATCTGCTCCACTACACTGAACCAGAGGCTCTTCTGCTCCGCTACACTGAACCAGGGGCTCTTCTGCTCCACTACACTGAACCAGAGGTTCTTCTGCTCCACTACACTGAACCAGAGGCTCTTCTGCTCCGCTACACTGAACCAGAGGCTCTTCTGCTCCACTACACTGAACCAGAGGCTCTTCTGCTCCGCTACACTGAACCAGAGGTTCTTCTGCTCCGCTACACTGAACCAGAGGTTCTTCTGCTCCACTACACTGAACCAGAGGCTCTTCTGCTCCGCTACACTGTACCAGGGGCTCTTCTGCTCCACTACACTGAACCAGAGGTTCTTCTGCTCCACTACACTGAACCAGAGGCTCTTCTGCTCCGCTACACTGAACCAGAGGCTCTTCTGCTCCACTACACTGAACCAGAGGCTCTTCTGCTCCGCTACACTGAACCAGAGGTTCTTCTGCTCCGCTACACTGAACCAGAGGTTCTTCTGCTCCACTACACTGAACCAGAGGCTCTTCTGCTCCGCTACACTGTACCAGGGGCTCTTCTGCTCCACTACACTGAACCAGAGGTTCTTCTGCTCCACTACACTGAACCAGAGGCTCTTCTGCTCCGCTACACTGAACCAGAGGCTCTTCTGCTCCACTACACTGAACCAGAGGCTCTTCTGCTCCGCTACACTGAACCAGAGGTTCTTCTGCTCCGCTACACTGAACCAGAGGTTCTTCTGCTCCACTACACTGAACCAGAGGCTCTTCTGCTCCGCTACACTGAACCAGAGGTTCTTCTGCTCCACTACACTGAACCAGAGGCTCTTCTGCTCCGCTACACTGAACCAGAGGCTCTTCTGCTCCACTACACTGAACCAGAGGCTCTTCTGCTCCGCTACACTGAACCAGAGGTTCTTCTGCTCCGCTACACTGAACCAGAGGTTCTTCTGCTCCACTACACTGAACCAGAGGCTCTTCTGCTCCACTACACTGTACCAGGGGCTCTTCTGCTCCGCTACACTGAACCAGAGGCTCTTCTGCTCCACTACACTGAACCAGAGGCTCTTCTGCTCCGCTACACTGAACCAGAGGTTCTTCTGCTCCGCTACACTGAACCAGAGGTTCTTCTGCTCCACTACACTGAACCAGAGGTTCTTCTGCTCCGCTACACTGAACCAGAGGTTCTTCTGCTCCACTACACTGAACCAGAGGTTCTTCTGCTCCGCTACACTGAACCAGAGGTTCTTCTGCTCCACTACACTGAACCAGGGGCTCTTCTGCTCCGCTACACTGAACCAGGGGCTCTTCTGCTCCACTACACTGAACCAGAGGTTCTTCTGCTCCGCTACACTGAACCAGAGGTTCTTCTGCTCTGCTACACTGAACCAGAGGTTCTTCTGCTCCGCTACACTGTACCAGGGGCTCTTCTGCTCCACTACACTGAACCAGAGGTTCTTCTGCTCCGCTACACTGAACCAGAGGTTCTTCTGCTCCGCTACACTGTACCAGGGGCTCTTCTGCTCCGCTACACTGAACCAGAGGTTCTTCTGCTCCGCTACACTGAACCAGAGGTTCTTCTGCTCCGCTACACTGAACCAGAGGTTCTTCTGCTCCACTACACTGAACCAGAGGTTCTTCTGCTCCGCTACACTGAACCAGAGGTTCTTCTGCTCCACTACACTGAACCAGGGGCTCTTCTGCTCCGCTACACTGAACCAGGGGCTCTTCTGCTCCACTACACTGAACCAGAGGTTCTTCTGCTCCGCTACACTGAACCAGAGGTTCTTCTGCTCTGCTACACTGAACCAGAGGTTCTTCTGCTCCGCTACACTGTACCAGGGGCTCTTCTGCTCCACTACACTGAACCAGAGGTTCTTCTGCTCCGCTACACTGAACCAGAGGTTCTTCTGCTCCGCTACACTGTACCAGAGGCTCACTCCTCTACGTAGTTCCTGAGAGGAATGAAGAGCTCCGTTACACCGGTACATTAACACTTCCATTTCTCTTTCACACTGATTTTCCGGCAGGAAGTCTCTCATCTTGCTGTAGCTGCCGCGTTATTAACCTTAGTAGGACCTGTTGCAGCGGTCACCAGGGCCTAGAGGCAGCGGTCACTAGGGCCTAGAGGCAGCGGTCACCAGCACCTAGAGGCAGCGGTCACCAGCACCTAGAGGCAGCGGTCACTAGGGCCTAGAGGCAGCGGTCACCAGCACCTAGAGGCAGCGGTCACCAGCACCTAGAGGCAGCGGTCACTAGGGCCTAGAGGCAGCGGTCACCAGCACCTAGAGGCATCGGTCACTAGGGCCTAGAGGCAGGGGTCACCAGCACCTAGAGGCAGCGGTCACCAGGGCCTAGAGGCAGCGGTCACTAGGGCCTAGAGGCAGCGGTCACTAGGGCCTAGAGGCAGGGGTCACCAGCACCTAGAGGCAGCGGTCACCAGCACCTAGAGGCAGCGGTCACTAGGGCCTAGAGGCAGCGGTCACCAGCACCTAGAGGCAGCGGTCACTAGGGCCTAGAGGCAGGGGTCACCAGCACCTAGAGGCAGCGGTCACCAGGGCCTAGAGGCAGCGGTCACTAGGGCCTAGAGGCAGCGGTCACTAGGGCCTAGATGCAGGGGTCACCAGCACCTAGAGGCAGCGGTCACCAGCACCTAGAGGCAGCGGTCACTAGGGCCTAGAGGCAGCGGTCACCAGCACCTAGAGGCAGCGGTCACCAGCACCTAGAGGCAGGGGTCACCAGCACCTAGAGGCAGCTGTCACCAGGGCCTAAAGGCAGCGGTCACTAGGGCCTAGAGGCACCGGTCACCAGGGCCTAGAGGCAGCGGTCACCAGGGCCTGGAGGCAGCGGTCACTAGGGCCTAGAGGCAGCGGTCACCAGGGCCTAGAGGCAGCGGTCACTAGGGCCTAGAGGCAGCGGTCACCAGGGCCTAGAGGCAGCGGTCACTAGGGCCTAGAGGCAGCGGTCACTAGGGCCTAGAGGCAGCGGTCACCAGCACCTAGAGGCAGCAGTCACCAGCACCTAGAGGCAGCAGTCACCAGCACCTAGAGGCAGGGGTCACTAGCACCTAGAGGCAGCGGTCACCAGCACCTAGAGGCAGCGGTCACTAGGGCCTAGAGGCAGCGGTCACTAGGGCCTAGAGGCAGGGGTCACCAGCACCTAGAGGCAGGGGTCACCAGCACCTTGAGGCAGCGGTCACTAGGGCCTAGAGGCAGCGGTCACCAGCACCTAGAGGCAGCGGTCACTAGGGACTAGAGGCAGGAGTCACCAGCACCTAGAGGCAGTGGTCACCAGCACCTAGAGGCAGCGGTCACTAGGGCCTAGAGGCAGGGGTCACCAGCACCTAGAGGCAGGGGTCACCAGCACCTACAGGCAGGGGTCACCAGCACCTAGAGGCAGCGGTCACTAGGGCCTAGAGGCAGGGGTCACCAGCACCTAGAGGCAGGGGTCACCAGGACCTAGAAGCAGGGGTCACCAGCACCTAGAGGCAGGGGTCACCAGCACCTAGAGGCAGGGGTCACCAGCACCTAGAGGCAGGGGTCACCAGCACCTAGAGGCAGCGGTCACCAGCACCTAGAGGCAGCGGTCACCAGCACCTAGAGGCAGCGGTCACCAGCACCTAGAGGCAGCGGTCACCAGCACCTAGAGGCAGGGGTCACCAGCACCTTGAGGCAGCGGTCACTAGGGCCTAGAGGCAGCGGTCACTAGGGCCTAGAGGCAGCGGTCACTAGGGCCTAGAGGCAGCGGTCACTAGGGCCTAGAGGCAGCGGTCACTAGGGCCTAGAGGCAGCGGTCACTAGGTCCTAGAGGCAGCGGTCACTAGGGCCTAGAGGCAGCGGTCACCAGCACCTAGAGGCAGCGGTCACTAGGGCCTAGAGGCAGCGGTCACTAAGGCCTAGGGCAGCGGTCACTAGGGGCCTAGAGGCAGCGGTCACCAGCACCTAGAGGCAGCAGTCACCAGCACCTGGAGGCAGGAAGCGGTCATTAGGGGCCTAGAGGCAGCGGTCACCAGCACCTAGAGGCAGCGGTCACCAGCACCTAGAGGCAGCGGTCACCAGCACCTAGAGGCAGCGGTCACTAGCACCTAGAGGCAGCGGTCACTAGCACCTAGAGGCTGCGGTCACTAGGGCCTAGAGGCAGCGGTCACCAGCGCCTAGAGGCAGCTGTCACCAGCACCTAGAGGCAGCGGTCACCAGCACCTAGAGGCAGCGGTCATCAGCACCTAGAGGCAGGGGTCACCAGCACCTAGAGGCAGCGGTCACCAGCACCTAGAGGCAGCGGTCACCAGCACCTAGAGGCAGCGGTCACCAGCACCTAGAGGCAGGGGTCACCAGCACCTAGAGGCAGCGGTCACCAGCACCTAGAGGCAGCGGTCACCAGCACCTAGAGGCAGTGGTCACCAGCATCTAGAGGCAGGGGTCACTAGGGCCTATAGGCAGCGGTCACCAGCACCTAGAGGCAGGGGTCACCAGCACCTAGAGGCAGAGGTCACTAGGGCCTAGAGGCAGCGGTCACCAGCACCTAGAGGCAGGGGTCACTAGGGCCTAGAGGCAGGGGTCACCAGCACCTAGAGGCAGGGGTCACTAGGGCCTAGAGGCAGGGGTCACCAGCACCTAGAGGCAGGGGTCACTAGGGCCTAGAGGCAGCGGTCACCAGCTCCTAGAGGCAGGGGTCACCAGCACCTAGAGGCAGGGGTCACTAGAGGCAGGGGTCACCTAGAGGCAGGGGTCACCAGCACCTAGAGGCACCGGTCACTAAGGCCTAGAGGCAGCGGTCACTAGCACCTAGAGGCAGCGGTCACCAGCACCTAGAGGCAGCGGTCACTAGGGCCTAGAGGCAGCGGTCACCAGCACCTAGAGGCAGCGGTCACTAAGGCCTAGAGGCAGCGGTCACTAGCACCTAGAGGGAGCGGTCACCAGCACCTAGAGGCAGCGGTCACCAGCACCTAGAGGCAGCGGTCACTAAGGCCTAGAGGCAGCGGTCACTAGGGCCTAGAGGCAGCGGTCACTAGGGCCTAGAGGCAGCGGTCACCAGCACCAAGAGGCAGCGGTCACCAGCACCTAGAGGCAGCGGTCACTAGGGCCTAGAGGCAGCGGTCACCAGCACCTAGAGGCAGGGGTCACCAGCACCTAGAGGCAGCGGTCACCAGCACCTAGAGGCAGCGGTCACTAGGGCCTAGAGGCAGAGGTCACCAGCACCTAGAGGCAGGGGTCACCAGCACCTAGAGGCAGCGGTCACTAAGGCCTAGAGGCAGCGGTCACTAGCACCTAGAGGCAGCGGTCACCAGCACCTAGAGGCAGCGGTCACTAGGGCCTAGAGGCAGCGGTCACCAGCACCTAGAGGCAGCGGTCACTAAGGCCTAGAGGCAGCAGTCACTAGCACCTAGAGGGAGCGGTCACCAGCACCTAGAGGCAGCGGTCACCAGCACCTAGAGGCAGCGGTCACTAAGGCCTAGAGGCAGCGGTCACCAGCACCTAGAGGCAGCGGTCACTAGGGCCTAGAGGCAGCGGTCACCAGCACCAAGAGGCAGCGGTCACCAGCACCTAGAGGCAGCGGTCACTAGGGCCTAGAGGCAGCGGTCACCAGCACCTAGAGGCAGGGGTCACCAGCACCTAGAGGCAGCGGTCACCAGCACCTAGAGGCAGGGGTCACCAGCACCTAGAGGCAGCGGTCACCAGCACCTAGAGGCAGCGGTCACTAGGGCCTAGAGGCAGCGGTCACCAGCACCTAGAGGCAGGGGTCACCAGCACCTAGAGGCAGCGGTCACTAGGGCCTAGAGGCAGCGGTCACCAGCACCTAGAGGCAGGGGTCACCAGCACCTAGAGGCAGGGGTCACCAGCACCTAGAGGCAGCGGTCACTAGAGACTAGAGGCAGGGGTCACCAGCACCTAGAGGCAGCGGTCACTAGGGCCTAGAGGCAGCGGTCACCAGCACCTAGAAGCAGCGGTCACCAGCACCTAGAGGCAGAGGTCACCAGCACCTAGAGGCAAGGGGTCACCAGCACCTAGAGGTAGCGGTCACTAGGGCCTAGAGGCAGCGGTCACTAGGGCCTAGAGGCAGCGGTCACCAGCACCTAGAGGCAGCGGTAAACAGTACCTAGAGGTAGCGGTCACTAGGGCCTAGAGGCAGCGGTCACTAGGGCCTAGAGACAGCGGTCACCAGCATCTAGAGGCAGCGGTCACTAGGGCCTAGAGGCAGCGGTCACCAGCGCCTAGAGGCAGCGGTCACTAGGGCCAAGAGGCAGCGGTCACTAGGGCCTAGAGGCAGCGGTCACCAGCACCTAGAGGCAGCAGTCACCAGCACCTAGAGGCAGCAGTCACCAGCACCTAGAGGCAGGGGTCACTAGCACCTAGAGGCAGCGGTCACCAGCACCTAGAGGCAGCGGTCACCAGCACCTAGAGGCAGGGGTCACCAGCACCTAGAGGCAGGGGTCACCAGCACCTAGAGGCAGCGGTCACTAGGGACTAGAGGCAGGGGTCACCAGCACCTAGAGGCAGTGGTCACCAGCACCTAGAGGCAGCGGTCACTAGGGCCTAGAGGCAGGGGTCACCAGCACCTAGAGGCAGAGGTCACCAGCACCTAGAGGCAGGGGTCACCAGCACCTAGAGGCAGGGGTCACCAGCACCTAGAGGCAGGGGTCACCAGCACCTAGAGGCAACGGTCACTAGGGACTAGAGGCAGGGGTCACCAGCACCTAGAGGCTAGGGTCACCAGCACCTAGAGGCAGCGGTCACTAGGGCCTAGAGGCAGGGGTCACCAGCACCTAGAGGCAGGGATCACCAGCACCTAGAGGCAGGGGTCACCAGCACCTAGAGGCAGGGGTCACCAGCACCTAGAGGCAGGGGTCACCAGCACCTAGAGGCAGGGGTCACCAGCACCTAGAGGCAGCGGTCACTAGGGCCTAGAGGAAGCGGTCACCAGCACCTAGAGGCAGTGGTCACTAGGGCCTAGAGGCAGCGGTCACCAGCACCTAAAGGCAGCGGTCACCAGCACCTTGAGGCAGCGGTCACTAGGGCCTAGAGGCAGCGGTCACTAGGGCCTAGAGGCAGCGGTCACTAGGGCCTAGAGGCAGCGGTCACTAGGGCCTAGAGGCAGCGGTCACTAGGGCCTAGAGGCAGCGGTCACCAGCACCTAGAGGCAGCGGTCACTAGGGCCTAGAGGCAGCGGTCACTAAGGCCTAGGGCAGCGGTCACTAGGGGCCTAGAGGCAGCGGTCACCAGCACCTAGAGGCAGCAGTCACCAGCACCTGGAGGCAGCGGTCACCAGCACCTAGAGGCAGCGGTCACTAGCACCTAGAGGCAGCGGTCATTAGCACCTAGAGGCTGCGGTCACTAGGGCCTAGAGGCACCGGTCACCAGCGCCTAGAGGCAGCTGTCACCAGCACCTAGAGGCAGCGGTCACCAGCACCTAGAGGCAGCGGTCATCAGCACCTAGAGGCAGGGGTCACCAGCACCTAGAGGCAGCGGTCACTAGGGCCAAGAGGCAGCGGTCACCAGCACCTAGAGGCAGCGGTCACCAGCACCTAGAGGCAGCGGTCACCAGCACCTAGAGGCAGGGGTCACCAGCACCTAGAGGCAGCGGTCACCAGCACCTAGAGGCAGTGGTCACCAGCATCTAGAGGCAGGGGTCACTAGGGCCTATAGGCAGCGGTCACCAGCACCTAGAGGCAGGGGTCACCAGCACCTAGAGGCAGGGGTCACTAGGGCCTAGAGGCAGCGGTCACCAGCACCTAGAGGCAGGGGTCACTATGGCCTAGAGGCAGGGGTCACCAGCACCTAGAGGCGGGGGTCACCAGCACCTAGAGGCAGGGGTCACTAGGGCCTAGAGGCAGCGGTCACCAGCTCCTAGAGGCAGGGGTCACCAGCACCTAGAGGCTGCGGTCACTAGAGGCAGGGGTCACCTAGAGGCAGGGGTCACCAGCACCTAGAGGCAGCGGTCACCAGCACCTAGAGGCAGCGGTCACTAAGGCCTAGAGGCAGCGGTCACCAGCACCTAGAGGCAGCGGTCACCAGCACCTAGAGGCAGCGGTCACTAGGGCCTAGAGGCAGCGGTCACCAGCACCTAGAGGCAGCGGTCACTAGGGCCTAGAGGCAGGGATCACCAGCACCTTGAGGCAGCGGTCACTAGGGCCTAGAGGCAGCGGTCACTAGGGCCTAGAGGCAGCGGTCACTAGGGCCTAGAGGCAGCGGTCACCAGCACCTAGAGGCACCGGTCACCAGCACCTAGAGGCAGCGGTCACCAGCACCTAGAGGCAGCGGTCACCAGCACCTAGAGGCAGCGGTCACCAGCACCTAGAGGCAGGGGTCACCAGCACCTTGAGGCAGCGGTCACTAGGGCCTAGAGGCAGCGGTCACTACGGCCTAGAGGCAGCGGTCACTAGGGCCTAGAGGCAGCGGTCACTAGGGCCTAGAGGCAGCGGTCACTAGGGCCTAGAGGCAGCGGTCACTAGGTCCTAGAGGCAGCGGTCACTAGGGCCTAGAGGCAGCGGTCACCAGCACCTAGAGGCAGCGGTCACTAGGGCCTAGAGGCAGCGGTCACTAAGGCCTAGGGCAGCGGTCACTAGGGGCCTAGAGGCAGCGGTCACCAGCACCTAGAGGCAGCAGTCACCAGCACCTGGAGGCAGGAAGCGGTCATTAGGGGCCTAGAGGCAGCGGTCACCAGCACCTAGAGGCAGCGGTCACCAGCACCTAGAGGCAGCGGTCACCAGCACCTAGAGGCAGCGGTCACTAGCACCTAGAGGCAGCGGTCACTAGCACCTAGAGGCTGCGGTCACTAGGGCCTAGAGGCAGCGGTCACCAGCGCCTAGAGGCAGCTGTCACCAGCACCTAGAGGCAGCGGTCACCAGCACCTAGAGGCAGCGGTCATCAGCACCTAGAGGCAGGGGTCACCAGCACCTAGAGGCAGCGGTCACCAGCACCTAGAGGCAGCGGTCACCAGCACCTAGAGGCAGCGGTCACCAGCACCTAGAGGCAGGGGTCACCAGCACCTAGAGGCAGCGGTCACCAGCACCTAGAGGCAGTGGTCACCAGCATCTAGAGGCAGGGGTCACTAGGGCCTATAGGCAGCGGTCACCAGCACCTAGAGGCAGGGGTCACCAGCACCTAGAGGCAGGGGTCACTAGGGCCTAGAGGCAGCGGTCACCAGCACCTAGAGGCAGGGGTCACTAGGGCCTAGAGGCAGGGGTCACCAGCACCTAGAGGCAGGGGTCACTAGGGCCTAGAGGCAGGGGTCACCAGCACCTAGAGGCAGGGGTCACTAGGGCCTAGAGGCAGCGGTCACCAGCTCCTAGAGGCAGGGGTCACCAGCACCTAGAGGCAGGGGTCACTAGAGGCAGGGGTCACCTAGAGGCAGGGGTCACCAGCACCTAGAGGCACCGGTCACTAAGGCCTAGAGGCAGCGGTCACTAGCACCTAGAGGCAGCGGTCACCAGCACCTAGAGGCAGCGGTCACTAGGGCCTAGAGGCAGCGGTCACCAGCACCTAGAGGCAGCGGTCACTAAGGCCTAGAGGCAGCGGTCACTAGCACCTAGAGGGAGCGGTCACCAGCACCTAGAGGCAGCGGTCACCAGCACCTAGAGGCAGCGGTCACTAAGGCCAAGAGGCAGCGGTCACTAAGGCCTAGAGGCAGCGGTCACTAGGGCCTAGAGGCAGCGGTCACCAGCACCAAGAGGCAGCGGTCACCAGCACCTAGAGGCAGCGGTCACTAGGGCCTAGAGGCAGCGGTCACCAGCACCTAGAGGCAGGGGTCACCAGCACCTAGAGGCAGCGGTCACCAGCACCTAGAGGCAGCGGTCACTAGGGCCTAGAGGCAGAGGTCACCAGCACCTAGAGGCAGGGGTCACCAGCACCTAGAGGCAGCGGTCACTAAGGCCTAGAGGCAGCGGTCACTAGCACCTAGAGGCAGCGGTCACCAGCACCTAGAGGCAGCGGTCACTAGGGCCTAGAGGCAGCGGTCACCAGCACCTAGAGGCAGCGGTCACTAAGGCCTAGAGGCAGCGGTCACTAGCACCTAGAGGGAGCGGTCACCAGCACCTAGAGGCAGCGGTCACCAGCACCTAGAGGCAGCGGTCACTAAGGCCTAGAGGCAGCGGTCACCAGCACCAAGAGGCAGCGGTCACCAGCACCTAGAGGCAGCGGTCACTAGGGCCTAGAGGCAGCGGTCACCAGCACCTAGAGGCAGGGGTCACCAGCACCTAGAGGCAGCGGTCACCAGCACCTAGAGGCAGGGGTCACCAGCACCTAGAGGCAGCGGTCACCAGCACCTAGAGGCAGCGGTCACTAGGGCCTAGAGGCAGGGGTCACCAGCACCTAGAGGCAGCGGTCACTAGGGCCTAGAGGCAGCGGTCACCAGCACCTAGAGGCAGCAGTCACCAGCACCTAGAGGCAAGGGGTCACCAGCACCTAGAGGTAGCGGTCACCAGCACCTAGAGGCAGCAGTCACCAGCACCTAGAGGCAGCAGTCACCAGCACCTAGAGGCAGGGGTCACTAGCACCTAGAGGCAGCGGTCACCAGCTCCTAGAGGCAGCGGTCACCAGCACCTAGAGGCAGCGGTCACCAGCACCTAGAGGCAGCGGTCACCAGCACCTAGAGGCAGGGGTCACCAGCACCTAGAGGCAGGGGTCACCAGCACCTAGAGGCAGCGGTCACTAGGGACTAGAGGCAGGGGTCACCAGCACCTAGAGCAGCGGTCACTAGGGCCTAGAGGCAGCGGTCACCAGCACCTAGAAGCAGCGGTCACCAGCATCTAGAGGCAGAGGTCATAAGCACCTAGAGGCAAGGGGTCACCAGCACCTAGAGGTAGCGGTCACTAGGGCCTAGAGGCAGCGGTCACTAGGGCCTAGAGGCAGCGGTCACCAGCACCTAGAGGCAGCGGTAAACAGTACCTAGAGGTAGCGGTCACTAGGGCCTAGAGGCAGCGGTCACTAGGGCCTAGAGACAGCGGTCACCAGCATCTAGAGGCAGCGGTCACTAGGGCCTAGAGGCAGCGGTCACCAGCGCCTAGAGGCAGCGGTCACTAGGGCCAAGAGGCAGCGGTCACTAGGGCCTAGAGGCAGCGGACACCAGCACCTAGAGGCAGCAGTCACCAGCACCTAGAGGCAGCAGTCACCAGCACCTAGAGGCAGGGGTCACTAGCACCTAGAGGCAGCGGTCACCAGCACCTAGAGGCAGCGGTCACCAGCACCTAGAGGCAGGGGTCACCAGCACCTAGAGGCAGGGGTCACCAGCACCTAGAGGCAGCGGTCACTAGGGACTAGAGGCAGGGGTCACCAGCACCTAGAGGCAGTGGTCACCAGCACCTAGAGGCAGCGGTCACTAGGGCCTAGAGGCAGGGGTCACCAGCACCTAGAGGCAGAGGTCACCAGCACCTAGAGGCAGGGGTCACCAGCACCTAGAGGCAGGGGTCACCAGCACCTAGAGGCAACGGTCACTAGGGACTAGAGGCAGGGGTCACCAGCACCTAGAGGCTAGGGTCACCAGCACCTAGAGGCAGCGGTCACTAGGGCCTAGAGGCAGGGGTCACCAGCACCTAGAGGCAGGGATCACCAGCACCTAGAGGCAGGGGTCACCAGCACCTAGAGGCAGGGGTCACCAGCACCTAGAGGCAGGGGTCGCCAGCACCTAGAGGCAGGGGTCACCAGCACCTAGAGGCAGGGGTCACCAGCACCTAGAGGCAGCGGTCACTAGGGCCTAGAGGAAGCGGTCACCAGCACCTAGAGGCAGTGGTCACTAGGGCCTAGAGGCAGCGGTCACCAGCACCTAAAGGCAGCGGTCACCAGCACCTTGAGGCAGCGGTCACTAGGGCCTAGAGGCAGCGGTCACTAGGGCCTAGAGGCAGCGGTCACTAGGGCCTAGAGGCAGCGGTCACTAGGGCCTAGAGGCAGCGGTCACTAGGGCCTAGAGGCAGCGGTCACCAGCACCTAGAGGCAGCGGTCACTAGGGCCTAGAGGCAGCGGTCACTAAGGCCTAGGGCAGCGGTCACTAGGGGCCTAGAGGCAGCGGTCACCAGCACCTAGAGGCAGCAGTCACCAGCACCTGGAGGCAGGAAGCGGTCATTAGGGGCCTAGAGGCAGCGGTCACCAGCACCTAGAGGCAGCGGTCACCAGCACCTAGAGGCAGCGGTCACCAGCACCTAGAGGCAGCGGTCACTAGCACCTAGAGGCAGCGGTCATTAGCACCTAGAGGCTGCGGTCACTAGGGCCTAGAGGCACCGGTCACCAGCGCCTAGAGGCAGCTGTCACCAGCACCTAGAGGCAGCGGTCACCAGCACCTAGAGGCAGCGGTCATCAGCACCTAGAGGCAGGGGTCACCAGCACCTAGAGGCAGCGGTCACTAGGGCCTAGAGGCAGCGGTCACCAGCACCTAGAGGCAGCGGTCACCAGCACCTAGAGGATGCGGTCACCAGCACCTAGAGGCAGGGGTCACCAGCACCTAGAGGCAGCGGTCACCAGCACCTAGAGGCAGTGGTCACCAGCATCTAGAGGCAGGGGTCACTAGGGCCTATAGGCAGCGGTCACCAGCACCTAGAGGCAGGGGTCACCAGCACCTAGAGGCAGGGGTCACTAGGGCCTAGAGGCAGCGGTCACCAGCACCTAGAGGCAGGGGTCACTATGGCCTAGAGGCAGGGGTCACCAGCACCTAGAGGCAGGGGTCACCAGCACCTAGAGGCAGGGGTCACCAGCACCTAGAGGCAGGGGTCACTAGGGCCTAGAGGCAGCGGTCACCAGCTCCTAGAGGCAGGGGTCACCAGCACCTAGAGGCTGCGGTCACTAGAGGCAGGGGTCACCTAGAGGCAGGGGTCACCAGCACCTAGAGGCAGCGGTCACCAGCACCTAGAGGCAGCGGTCACTAAGGCCTAGAGGCAGCGGTCACCAGCACCTAGAGGCAGCGGTCACCAGCACCTAGAGGCAGCGGTCACTAGGGCCTAGAGGCAGCGGTCACCAGCACCTAGAGGCAGCGGTCACTAAGGCCTAGAGGCAGCGGTCACTAGCACCTAGAGGGAGCGGTCACCAGCACCTAGAGGGAGCGGTCACCAGCACCTAGAGGCAGCGGTCACCAGCACCTAGAGGCAGCGGTCACTAAGGCCTAGAGGCAGCGGTCACCAGCACCTAGAGGCAGCGGTCACTAGGGCATAGAGGCAGCGGTCACCAGCACCAAGAGGCAGCGGTCACCAGCACCTAGAGGCAGCGGTCACTAGGGCCTAGAGGCAGCGGTCACCAGCACCTAGAGGCAGGGGTCACCAGCACCTAGAGGCAGCGGTCACCAGCACCTAGAGGCAGCGGTCACTAGGGCCTAGAGGCAGCGGTCACCAGCACCTAGAGGCAGGGGTCACCAGCACCTAGAGGCAGGGGTCACCAGCACCTAGAGGCAGCGGTCATTAAGGCCTAGAGGCAGCGGTCACTAGCACCTAGAGGCAGCGGTCACCAGCACCTAGAGGCAGCGGTCACCAGCACCTAGAGGCAGCGGTCACTAGGGCCTAGAGGCAGCGGTCACCAGCACCTAGAGGCAGCGGTCACTAAGGCCTAGAGGCAGCGGTCACTAGCACCTAGAGGGAGCGGTCACCAGCACCTAGAGGCAGCGGTCACCAGCACCTAGAGGCAGCGGTCACCAGCACCTAGAGGCAGCGGTCACTAAGGCCTAGAGGCAGCGGTCACCAGCACCTAGAGGCAGCGGTCACTAGGGCCTAGAGGCAGCGGTCACCAGCACCAAGAGGCAGCGGTCACCAGCACCTAGAGGCAGCGGTCACTAGGGCCTAGAGGCAGCGGTCACCAGCACCTAGAGGCAGGGGTCACCAGCACCTAGAGGCAGCGGTCACTAGGGCCTAGAGGCAGCGGTCACCAGCACCTAGAGGCAGCGGTCACCAGCACCTAGAGGCAGGGGTCACCAGCACCTAGAGGCAGGGGTCACCAGCACCTAGAGGCAGCGGTCACTAGGGCCTAGAGGCAGCGGTCACCAGCACCTAGAGGCAGCAGTCACCAGCACCTAGAGGCAGCAGTCACCAGCACCTAGAGGCAAGGGGTCACCAGCACCTAGAGGTAGCGGTCACTAGGGCCTAGAGGCAGCGGTCACTAGGGCCTAGAGGCAGCGGTCACCAGCACCTAGAGGCAGCGATCACCAGCACCTAGAGGCAGCAGTCACCAGCACCTAGAGGCAAGGGGTCACCAGCACCTAGAGGCAGGGGTCACCAGCACCTAGAGGCAGGGGTCACCAGCACCTAGAGGCAGGGGTCACCAGCACCTAGAGGCAGGGGTCACCAGCACCTAGCGGCAGGGGTCACCAGCACCTAGAGGCAGCGGTCACCAGCACCTAGAGGCAGCGGTCACCAGCACCTAGAGGCAGGGGTCACCAGCACCTAGAGGCAGGGGTCACCAGCACCTAGAGGCAGGGGTCACCAGCACCTAGAGGCAGGGGTCACCAGCACCTAGAGGCAGGGGTCACCAGCACCTAGAGGCAGGGGTGCAAAAGCCTTTGATAAATGTGACCATGGTGTTATTGCACATAAAATGCGTTCAAAAGGAATTACCGGGAAAAATAGGCAGATGGATCTACAATTTCCTGACCAACAGAACCCAATGTGTAATAGTCAACAAAATAAAATCCAGCCCATCAACCGTGAAGAGCTCAGTCCCCCAGGGTACTGTGCTTGCTCCAGTACTTTTTCTCATCCTCATATCGGACATAGACAAGAACACAAACTATAGCACTGTATCATCCTTTGCAGATGACACTAGGATCTTCATGAGAGTAGGCAACATAGAGGACACGGCAAACCTCCAGTCAGATGTAGATCAGGTCTTTCTATGGGCTACAGAAAATAATATGGTATTCAACGAGGATAAGTTTCAGCTCATGCGCTACGGAAAAATTGAAAACATAAAAACAGGAACCACGTACAAAACGCAGGCAAATCATAACATAGAACGAAAAGGCAATGTAAAGGATCTAGGTGTACTCATGTCGGAAGACCTTACCTTTAAAGAACACAATAAAGTAGCCGTCACAACTGCAAGAAAAATGACAGGTTGGATAACAAGAACTTTTCACACTAGAGATGCTATACCGATGATGATACTTTTCAAAACGCTTGTGCTCTCTAGAGTGGAGTACTGCTGCACAATGACAGCCCCTTTCAAAGCTGGAGAAATTGCTGACCTAGAGAGCGTGCAGAGATCCTTTACTGCTAGAATCCACTCAGTAAAACATCTAAATTACTGGGACCGACTAAAGAGCCTAAATCTGTACTCCCTTGAGCGCAGACGGGAGAGATACATAATAATTTACACGTGGAAAATAATTGAGGGGCTGGTCCCAAACCTGCACACAGAAATAACACCACATGAGACCAGAAGACATGGCAGGATGTGCAGAATACCCCCGTTGAAAAGCAGAGGTGCAACAGGTACTCTGAGAGAGAACTCTATCAACATCAGAGGCCCGAGACTGTTCAACACGCTTCCACTACACATAAGGGGCATAACTGGCCGACCCCTCACAGTGTTCAAGAGAGAACTATCAACATCAGAGGCCCGAGACTGTTCAACACGCTTCCACTACACATAAGGGGCATAACTGGCAAACCCCTCACAGTGTTCAAGAGAGAACTGGATAAGCACCTCCAAAGGATACCTGATCAACCAGGCTGTGACTCATACGTCAGGCTGCGAGCAGCCGCGTCTAACAGCCTGGTTGATCAGTCCAGCAACCAGGAGGCCTGGTCGACGACCGGGCCGCGGGGACACTAAGCCCCGGAAGCACCTCAAGGTAGCCTCAAGGTAGGGGTCACCAGCACCTAGAGGCAGGGGTCACCAGCACCTAGAGGCAGGGGTCACCAGCACCTAGAGGCAGGGGTCACCAGCACCTAGAGTGTAAGGGGCCCAACACTAGAGGGTGTAAGACACTCCAGGTGTCAAATATGAAACAGTCACACGGTACTTAAACCCGACACTGTCCTTCCTAGACACCACACACCTGCTGGGACACCACACACCTGCTGGTACACTACACCTGCTGGGACACCACACACCTGCTGGTACACTACACCTGCTGGTACACTACACCTGCTGGTACACTACACCTGCTGGTACACTACACCTGCTGGTACACTACACCTGCTGGTACACTACACCTGCTGGTACACTACACCTGCTGGGACACCACACACCTGCTGGTACACTACACCTGCTGGGACACCACACACCTGCTGGTACACTACACCTGCTGGTACACTACACCTGCTGGTACACTACACCTGCTGGTACACTACACCTGCTGGTACACTATACCTGCTGGTACACTACACCTGCTGGTACACTACACCTGCTGGTACACTACACCTGCTGGTACACTACACCTGCTGGTACACTACACCTGCTGGGACACTACACCTGCTGGTACACTACACCTGCTGGTACACTACACCTGCTGGTACACTACACCTGCTGGGACACTACACCTGCTGGTACACTACACCTGCTGGGACACTACACCTGCTGGTACACTACACCTGCTGGTACACTACACCTGCTGGTACACTACACCTGCTGGGACACTACACCTGCTGGTACACTACACCTGCTGGTACACTACACCTGCTGGTACACTACACCTGCTGGTACACTACACCTGCTGGTACACTACACCTGCTGGGACACTACACCTGCTGGGACACTACACCTGCTGGTACACTACACCTGCTGGTACACTACACCTGCTGGTACACTATACCTGCTGGTACACTACACCTACTGGTACACTACACCTGCTGGTACACTACACCTGCTGGGACACCACACACCTGCTGGTACACTACACCTGCTGGTACACTACACCTGCTGGTACACTACACCTGCTGGGACACTACACCTGCTGGGACACTACACCTGCTGGTACACTACACCTGCTGGTACACTATACCTGCTGGTACACTACACCTGCTGGTACACTACACCTGCTGGTACACTACACCTGCTGGTACACTACACCTGCTGGTACACTACACCTGCTGGTACACTACACCTGCTGGTACACTACACCTGCTGGTACACTACACCTGCTGGTACACTACACCTGCTGGGACACTACACCTGCTGGGACACTACACCTGCTGGGACACTACACCTGCTGGTACACTACACCTGCTGGTACACTACACCTGCTGATACACTACACCTGCTGATACACTACACCTGCTGGGACACTACACCTGCTGGGACACTACACCTGCTGGGACACTACACCTGCTGGGACACTACACCTGCTGGTACACTACACCTGCTGGTACACTACACCTGCTGGGACACTACACCTGCTGGTACACTACACCTGCTGGGACACTTCACCTGCTGGGACACTGTAGAGACCGTTGTGTGTGTATTAGTATGCCGGGTGTATGTGTAGGACACATGTTGTATACAGAGACACACATGACGTCATCACCACGACGGCTCCTGACTCACTGATGAAGAGTTGTCCTGTGTGTCTTTCTATGTGTCCTCTAGTGTGTCCACCAGTGTGTCCACCAGTGTGTCCTCCAGTGTGTCCTTCTGTGTGTCCTCCAGTGTGTCCACCAGTGTGTCCACCAGTGTGTCCTCCAGTGTGTCCACCAGTGTGTCCACCAGTGTGTCCACCAGTGTGTCCTCCAGTGTGTCCACCAGTGTGTCCACCAGTGTGTCCTCCAATGTGTCCACCAGTGTGTCCACCAGTGTGTCCACCAGTGTGTCCACCAGTGTGTCCTCTAGTGTGTCCTCCAGTGTGTCCACCAGTGTGTCCACCAGTGTGTCCTCCAGTGTGTCCTTCTGTGTGTCCTCCAGTGTGTCCACCAGTGTGTCCACCAGTGTGTCCACCAGTGTGTCCTTCTGTGTGTCCTCCAGTGTGTCCACCAGTGTGTCCACCAGTGTGTCCTCCAATGTGTCCACCAGTGTGTCCACCAGTGTGTCCACCAGGGTGTCCTCCAATGTGTCCACCAGTGTGTCCACCAGTGTGTCCACCAGTGTGTCCACCAGTGTGTCCTTCTGTGTGTCCTTCTGTGTGTCCTCCAGTGTGTCCACCAGTGTGTCCTCCAGTGTGTCCTCCAGTGTGTCCACCAGTGTGTCCACCAGTGTGTCCTGTGTGTCCACCAGTGTGTCCTCCAGTGTGTCCTCCAGTGTGTCCTCCAGTGTGTCCTCCAGTGTGTCCACCAGTGTGTCCACCAGTGTGTCCTGTGTGTCCTCCAGTGTGTCCTCCAGTGTGTCCTCCAGTGTGTCCTCCAGTGTGTCCACCAGTGTGTCCTCCAGTGTGTCCTCCAGTGTGTCCTCCAGTGTGTCCACCAGTGTGTCCACCAGTGTGTCCTCCAGTGTGTCCTCCAGTGTGTCCTCCAGTGTGTCCACTAGTGTGTCCTCCAGTGTGTCCTCCAGTGTGTCCTCCAGTGTGTCCACCAGTGTGTCCACCAGTGTGTCCTCCAGTGTGTCCTCCAGTGTGTCCACCAGTGTGTCCACCAGTGTGTCCTCCAGTGTGTCCTCCAGTGTGTCCAGCAGTGTGTCCAGCAGTGTGTCCTCCAGTGTGTCCACCAGTGTGTCCACCAGTGTGTCCTCCAGTGTGTCCTCCAGTGTGTCCTCCAGTGTGTCCACCAGTGTGTCCATCAGTGTGTCCTCCAGTGTGTCCACCAGTGTGTCCACCAGTGTGTCCAGCAGTGTGTCCTCCAGTGTGTCCTCCAGTGTGTCCTGTGTGTCCACCAGTGTGTCCACCAGTGTGTCCACCAGTGTGTCCTGTGTGTCCTCCAGTGTGTCCTCCAGTGTGTCCTCCAGTGTGTCCTCCAGTGTGTCCACCAGTGTGTCCTCCAGTGTGTCCACCAGTGTGTCCTCCAGTGTGTCCTCCAGTGTGTCCTCCAGTGTGTCCTCCAGTGTGTCCACCAGTGTGTCCTCCAGTGTGTCCTCCAGTGTGTCCTCCAGTGTGTCCTCCAGTGTGTCCACTAGTGTGTCCTCCAGTGTGTCCTCCAGTGTGTCCACCAGTGTGTCCACCAGTGTGTCCACCAGTGTGTCCACCAGTGTGTCCACCAGTGTGTCCACCAGTGTGTCCACCAGTGTGTCCACCAGTGTGTCCACCAGTGTGTCCACCAGTGTGTCCACCAGTGTGTCCACCAGTGTGTCCTCCAGTGTGTCCACCAGTGTGTCCACCAGTGTGTCCTGTGTGTCCACCAGTGTGTCCACCAGTGTGTCCACCAGTGTGTCCACCAGTGTGTCCACCAGTGTGTCCACCAGTGTGTCCACCAGTGTGTCCTGTGTGTCCACCAGTGTGTCCACCAGTGTGTCCACCAGTGTGTCCTGTGTGTCCACCAGTGTGTCCACCAGTGTGTCCACCAGTGTGTCCTGTGTGTCCACCAGTGTGTCCACCAGTGTGTCCACCAGTGTGTCCACCAGTGTGTCCTGTGTGTCCACCAGTGTGTCCTCCAGTGTGTCCTCCAGTGTGTCCTCCAGTGTGTCCACCAGTGTGTCCTCCAATGTGTCCTGTGTGTCCAGCAGTGTGTCCACCAGTGTGTCCTCCAGTGTGTCCTGTGTGTCCAACAGTGTGTCCACCAGTGTGTCCACCAGTGTGTCCACCAGTGTGTCCAGCAGTGTGTCCTCCAGTGTGTCCACCAGTGTGTCCACCAGTGTGTCCTCCAGTGTGTCCTGTGTGTCCACCAGTGTGTCCAGCAGTGTGTCCTCCAGTGTGTCCACCAGTGTGTCCTCCAGTGTGTCCACCAGTGTGTCCTCCAGTGTGTCCACCAGTGTGTCCACCAGTGTGTCCACCAGTGTATCCACCAGTGTGTCCTCCAGTGTGTCCTCCAGTGTGTCCTCCAGTGTGTCCACCAGTGTGTCCTCCAATGTGTCCTGTGTGTCCAGCAGTGTGTCCACCAGTGTGTCCTCCAGTGTGTCCTGTGTGTCCACCAGTGTGTCCACCAGTGTGTCCTCCAGTGTGTCCACCAGTGTGTCCACCAGTGTGTCCTCCAGTGTGTCCTGTGTGTCCACCAGTGTGTCCACCAGTGTGTCCACCAGTGTGTCCACCAGTGTGTCCACCAGTGTGTCCACCAGTGTGTCCTCCAGTGTGTCCACCAGTGTGTCCACCAGTGTGTCCTCCAGTGTGTCCACCAGTGTGTCCACCAGTGTGTCCTCCAGTGTGTCCTCCAGTGTGTCCACCAGTGTGTCCTTCAATGTGTCCTGTGTGTCCAGCAGTGTGTCCACCAGTGTGTCCTCCAGTGTGTCCTGTGTGTCCAACAGTGTGTCCACCAGTGTGTCCACCAGTGTGTCCTCCAGTGTGTCCACCAGTGTGTCCACCAGTGTGTCCTCCAGTGTGTCCTCCAGTGTGTCCTCCAGTGTGTCCACTAGTGTGTCCTCCAGTGTGTCCACCAGTGTGTCCACCAGTGTGTCCACCAGTGTGTCCACCAGTGTGTCCAGCAGTGTGTCCAGCAGTGTGTCCACCAGTGTGTCCACCAGTGTGTCCACCAGTGTGTCCACCAGTGTGTCCACCAGTGTGTCCACCAGTGTGTCCACCAGTGTGTCCACCAGTGTGTCCTCCAGTGTGTCCTCCAGTGTGTCCACCAGTGTGTCCACCAGTGTGTCCTGTGTGTCCACCAGTGTGTCCACCAGTGTGTCCACCAGTGTGTCCACCAGTGTGTCCACCAGTGTGTCCTGTGTGTCCACCAGTGTGTCCACCAGTGTGTCCACCAGTGTGTCCACCAGTGTGTCCTGTGTGTCCACCAGTGTGTCCACCAGTGTGTCCACCAGTGTGTCCACCAGTGTGTCCTGTGTGTCCACCAGTGTGTCCTCCAGTGTGTCCTCCAGTGTGTCCTCCAGTGTGTCCTCCAGTGTGTCCACCAGTGTGTCCTCCAATGTGTCCTGTGTGTCCAGCAGTGTGTCCACCAGTGTGTCCTCCAGTGTGTCCTGTGTGTCCAACAGTGTGTCCACCAGTGTGTCCACCAGTGTGTCCACCAGTGTGTCCAGCAGTGTGTCCAGCAGTGTGTCCTCCAGTGTGTCCACCAGTGTGTCCACCAGTGTGTCCTCCAGTGTGTCCTGTGTGTCCACCAGTGTGTCCAGCAGTGTGTCCTCCAGTGTGTCCACCAGTGTGTCCTCCAGTGTGTCCTCCAGTGTGTCCTCCAGTGTGTCCACCAGTGTGTCCACCAGTGTGTCCACCAGTGTGTCCTCCAGTGTGTCCACCAGTGTGTCCACCAGTGTGTCCACCAGTGTGTCCTCCAGTGTGTCCACCAGTGTGTCCTCCAGTGTGTCCACCAGTGTGTCCACCAGTGTGTCCACCAGTGTGTCCACTAGTGTGTCCACCAGTGTGTCCTCCAGTGTGTCCTCCAGTGTGTCCACCAGTGTGTCCTCCAATGTGTCCTGTGTGTCCAGCAGTGTGTCCACCAGTGTGCCCTCCAGTGTGTCCTGTGTGTCCAACAGTGTGTCCACCAGTGTGTCCACCAGTGTGTCCTCCAGTGTGTCCACCAGTGTGTCCACCAGTGTGTCCTCCAGTGTGTCCTGTGTGTCCACCAGTGTGTCCACCAGTGTGTCCACCAGTGTGTCCACCAGTGTGTCCACCAGTGTGTCCACCAGTGTGTCCTCCAGTGTGTCCACCAGTGTGTCCAACAGTGTGTCCACCAGTGTGTCCTCCAGTGTGTCCACCAGTGTGTCCACCAGTGTGTCCTCCAGTGTGTCCTGTGTGTCCACCAGTGTGTCCACCAGTGTGTCCACCAGTGTGTCCACCAGTGTGTCCACCAGTGTGTCCACCAGTGTGTCCTCCAATGTGTCCACCAGTGTGTCCTCCAGTGTGTCCACCAGTGTGTCCACCAGTGTGTCCACCAGTGTGTCCTCCAGTGTGTCCACCAGTGTGTCCACCAGTGTGTCCACCAGTGTGTCCTCCAGTGTGTCCACCAGTGTGTCCTCCAGTGTGTCCACCAGTGTGTCCACCAGTGTGTCCTCCAGTGTGTCCACCAGTGTGTCCACCAGTGTGTCCTCCAGTGTGTCCTCCAGTGTGTCCACCAGTGTGTCCTCCTGTGTGTCCACCAGTGTGTCCACCAGTGTGTCCTCCAATGTGTCCTGTGTGTCCAGCAGTGTGTCCACCAGTGTGTCCTCCAGTGTGTCCTGTGTGTCCACCAGTGTGTCCACCAGTGTGTCCACCAGTGTGTCCTCCTGTGTGTCCACCAGTGTGTCCACCAGTGTGTCCTCCAATGTGTCCTGTGTGTCCAGCAGTGTGTCCACCAGTGTGTCCACCAGTGTGTCCACCAGTGTGTCCACCAGTGTGTCCACCAGTGTGTCCACCAGTGTGTCCACCAGTGTGTCCACCAGTGTGTCCTCCAGTGTGTCCACCAGTGTGTCCACCAGTGTGTCCACCAGTGTGTCCACCAGTGTGTCCACCAGGGTGTCCTCCAGTGTGTCCACCAGTGTGTCCACCAGTGTGTCCTCCAGTGTGTCCAGTGTGTCCTCCAGTGTGTCCACCAGTGTGTCCACCAGTGTGTCCACCAGTGTGTCCAGCAGTGTGTCCACCAGTGTGTCCACCAGTGTGTCCTCCAGTGTGTCCTCCAGTGTGTCCTCCAGTGTGTCCTCCAGTGTGTCCACCAGTGTGTCCTGTGTGTCCACCAGTGTGTCCACCAGTGTGTCCACCAGTGTGTCCACCAGTGTGTCCACCAGTGTGTCCTGTGTGTCCACCAGTGTGTCCACCAGTGTGTCCACCAGTGTGTCCACCAGTGTGTCCAGCAGTGTGTCCACCAGTGTGTCCACCAGTGTGTCCTGTGTGTCCACCAGTGTGTCCTGTGTGTCCACCAGTGTGTCCAGCAGTGTGTCCAGCAGTGTGTCCACCAGTGTGTCCACCAGTGTGTCCACCAGTGTGTCCACCAGTGTCCTCCAGTGTGTCCACCAGTGTGTCCACCAGTGTGTCCTCCAGTGTGTCCACCAGTGTGTCCTGTGTGTCCACCAGTGTGTCCACCAGTGTGTCCACCAGTGTGTCCACCAGTGGGTCCTCCAGTGTGTCCACCAGTGTGTCCACCTGTGTGTCCACCAGTGTGTCCACCAGTGTGTCCAGCAGTGTGTCCACCAGTGTGTCCTCCAGTGTGTCCACCAGTGTGTCCTCCAGTGTGTCCACCAGTGTGTCCACCAGTGTGTCCACCAGTGTGTCCTCCAGTGTGTCCTGTGTGTCCACCAGTGTGTCCACCAGTGTGTCCTCCAGTGTGTCCACCAGTGTGTCCACCAGTGTGTCCACCAGTGTGTCCACCAGTGTGTCCTCCAGTGTGTCCACCAGTGTGTCCTCCAGTGTGTCCTCCAGTGTGTCCACCAGTGTGTCCACCAGTGTGTCCTCCAGTGTGTCCACCAGTGTGTCCACCAGTGTGTCCTCCAGTGTGTCCACCAGTGTGTCCACCAGTGTGTCCACCAGTGTGTCCACCAGTGTGTCCACCAGTGTGTCCACCAGTGTGTCCACCAGTGTGTCCTGTGTGTCCAGCAGTGTGTCCACCAGTGTGTCCACCAGTGTGTCCTGTGTGTCCACCAGTGTGTCCTCCAGTGTGTCCACCAGTGTGTCCTCCAGTGTGTCCACCAGTGTGTCCACCAGTGTGTCCACCAGTGTGTCCACCAGTGTGTCCTCCAGTGTGTCCACCAGTGTGTCCACCAGTGTGTCCACCAGTGTGTCCTCCAGTGTGTCCACCAGTGTGTCCACCAGTGTGTCCACCAGTGTGTCCTCCAGTGTGTCCTCCAGTGTGTCCTCCAGTGTGTCCTCCAGTGTGTCCACCAGTGTGTCCACCAGTGTGTCCACCAGTGTGTCCACCAGTGTGTCCACCAGTGTGTCCACCAGTGTGTCCTCCAGTGTGTCCACCAGTGTGTCCTCCAGTGTGTCCACCAGTGTGTCCACCAGTGTGTCCACCAGTGTGTCCTCCAGTGTGTCCTCCAGTGTGTCCACCAGTGTGTTCTCCAGTGTGTCCTCCAGTGTGTCCACCAGTGTGTCCACCAGTGTGTCCACCAGTGTGTCCACCAGTGTGTCCTCCAGTGTGTCCACCAGTGTGTCCTCCAGTGTGTCAACCAGTGTGTCCACCAGTGTGTCCACCAGTGTGTCCACCAGTGTGTCCTCCAGTGTGTCCTCCAGTGTGTCCACCAGTGTGTCCACCAGTGTGTCCACCAGTGTGTCCACCAGTGTGTCCTGTGTGTCCACCAGTGTGTCCTCCAGTGTGTCCACCAGTGTGTCCTCCAGTGTGTCCACCAGTGTGTCCACCAGTGTGTCCACCAGTGTGTCCACCAGTGTGTCCTCCAGTGTGTCCTCCAGTGTGTCCACCAGTGTGTCCTCCAGTGTGTCCACCAGTGTGTCCACCAGTGTGTCCAAGAGTGTGTCCACCAGTGTGTCCACCAGTGTGTCCAAGAGTGTGTCCACCAGTGTGTCCTCCAGTGTGTCCAAGAGTGTGTCCACCAGTGTGTCCAAGAGTGTGTCCACCAGTGTGTCCACCAGTGTGTCCACCAGTGTGTCCAAGAGTGTGTCCACCAGTGTGTCCACCAGTGTGTCCACCAGTGTGTCCACCAGTGTGTCCACCAGTGTGTCCAAGAGTGTGTCCACCAGTGTGTCCTCCAGTGTGTCTTATGTATCATTCCCTCCACACGATCACTCGAGCATTAGTTACGTGGATGTGTTGTGTGTATCATGTATACACCAGGTGTGTCAGTATACTGTGTGTATACACCAGGTGTGTCAGTATACTGTGTGTATACACCAGGTGTGTCTGTATACTGTGTGTATACACCAGGTGTGTCAGTATACTGTGTGTATACACCAGGTGTGTCAGTATACTGTGTGTATACACCAGGTGTGTCAGTATACTGTGTGTATACACCAGGTGTGTCAGTATACTGTGTGTATACACCAGGTGTGTCAGTATACTGTGTGTATACACCAGGTGTGTCAGTATACTGTGTGTATACACCAGGTGTGTCAGTATACTGTGTGTATACACCAGGTGTGTCAGTATACTGTGTGTATACACCAGGTGTGTCTGTATACTGTGTGTATACACCAGGTGTGTCAGTATACTGTGTGTATACACCAGGTGTGTCAGTATACTGTGTGTATACACCAGGTGTGTCAGTATACTGTGTGTATACACCAGGTGTGTCAGTATACTGTGTGTATACACCAGGTGTGTCAGTATACTGTGTGTATACACCAGGTGTGTCAGTATACTGTGTGTATACACCAGGTGTGTCAGTATACTGTGTGTATACACCAGGTGTGTCAGTATACTGTTGTGTATACACCAGGTGTGTCAGTATACTGTTGTGTATACACCAGGTGTGTCAGTATACTGTGTGTATACACCAGGTGTGTCAGTATACTGTTGTGTATACACCAGGTGTGTCAGTATACTGTGTGTATACACCAGGTGTGTCAGTATACTGTTGTGTATACACCAGGTGTGTCAGTATACTGTGTGTATACACCAGGTGTGTCAGTATACTGTGTGTATACACCAGGTGTGTTTGTATACTGTGTATACACCAGGTGTGTCAGTATACTGTGTGTATACACCAGGTGTGTCAGTATATTGTGTGTATACACCAGGTGTGTTTGTATACTGTGTATACACCAGGTGTGTCAGTATACTGTGTGTATACACCAGGTATACACCAGTATACTGTGTATACACCAGGTATACACCAGTATACTGTGTGTATACACCAGGTATACACCAGTATACTGTGTGTATACACCAGGTATACACCAGTATACTGTGTGTATACACCAGGTATACACCAGTATATTGTGTGTATACACCAGGTATACACCAGTATACTGTGTATACACCAGGTATACACCAGTATACTGTGTGTATACACCAGGTGTGTCAGTATACTGTGTGTATACACCAGGTGTGTCAGTATACTGTGTGTATACACCAGGTATACACCAGTATACTGTGTATACACCAGGTATACACCAGTATACTGTGTGTATACACCAGGTATACACCAGTATACTGTGTGTATACACCAGGTATACACCAGTATACTGTGTGTATACACCAGGTATACACCAGTATACTGTGTGTATACACCAGGTATACACCAGTATACTGTGTATACACCAGGTATACACCAGTATACTGTGTGTATACACCAGTATACTGTGTGTATACACCAGGTGTGTCAGTATACTGTGTGTATACACCAGGTGTGTCAGTATACTGTGTGTATACACCAGGTATACACCAGTATACTGTGTGTATACACCAGGTATACACCAGTATACTGTGTATACACCAGGTATACACCAGTATACTGTGTGTATACACCAGGTGTGTCAGTATACTGTGTGTATACACCAGGTGTGTCAGTATACTGTTGTGTATACACCGGGTGTGTCAGTATACTGTTGTGTATACACCAGGTGTGTCAGTATACTGTGTGTATACACCAGGTGTGTCAGTATACTGTGTGTATACACCAGGTGTGTTTGTATACTGTGTATACACCAGGTGTGTCAGTATACTGTGTGTATACACCAGGTGTGTTTGTATACTGTGTGTATACACCAGGTGTGTTTGTATACTGTGTATACAAAAGGTGTGTCAGTATACTGTGTGTATACACCAGGTATACACCAGTATACTGTGTGTATACACCAGGTATACACCAGTATACTGTGTGTATACACCAGGTATACACCAGTATACTGGTGTATACACCAGGTATACACCAGTATACTGGTGTATACCTGGTATACACCAGTATACTGTGTGTATACACCAGGTGTGTCAGTATACTGTGTGTATACACCAGGTGTGTCAGTATACTGTGTGTATACACCAGGTGTGTCAGTATACTGTGTGTATGCACCAGGTGTGTCAGTATACTGTTGTGTATACACCAGGTGTGTCAGTATACTGTGTGTATACACCAGGTGTGTCAGTATACTGTTGTGTATACACCAGGTGTGTCAGTATACTGTGTGTATACACCAGGTGTGTCAGTATACTGTTGTGTATACACCAGGTGTGTCAGTATACTGTGTGTATACACCAGGTGTGTCAGTATACTGTGTGTATACACCAGGTGTGTCAGTATACTGTGTGTATACACCAGGTGTGTCAGTATACTGTGTGTATACACCAGGTGTGTCAGTATACTGTGTGTATACACCAGGTGTGTCAGTATACTGTGTGTATACACCAGGTGTGTCAGTATAATGTGTGTATACACCAGGTGTGTCAGTATACTGTGTGTATACACCAGGTGTGTCAGTATACTGTGTGTATACACCAGGTGTCAGTATACTGTGTGTATACACCACGTGTGTCAGTATACTGTGTGTATACACCAGGTGTGTCAGTATACTGTGTGTATACACCAGGTGTGTCAGTATACTGTGTGTATACACCAGGTGTGTCAGTATACTGTTGTGTATACACCAGGTGTGTCAGTATACTGTTGTGTATACACCAGGTGTGTCAGTATACTGTGTGTATACACCAAGTGTGTCAGTATACTGTTGTGTATACACCAGGTGTGTCAGTATACTGTTGTGTATACACCAGGTGTCAGTATACTGTGTGTATACACCAGGTGTGTCAGTATACTGTTGTGCATACACCAGGTGTGTCAGTATACTGTGTGTATACACCAGGTGTGTCAGTATACTGTGTGTATACACCAGGTGTGTCAGCATACTGTGTGTATACACCAGGTGTGTCAGTATACTGTGTGTATACACCAAGTGTGTCAGTATACTGTGTGTATACACCAGGTGTGTCAGTATACTGTATGTATACACCAGGTGTGTCAGTATACTGTGTGTATACACCAGGTGTGTCAGTATACTGTGTGTATACACCAGGTGTGTCAGTATACTGTTGTGTATACACCAGGTGTGTCAGTATACTGTTGTGTATACACCAGGTGTGTCAGTATACTGTGTGTATACACCAGGTGTGTCAGTATACTGTGTATACACCAGGTGTGTCAGTATACTGTGTGTATACACCAGGTATACACCAGTATACTGTGTGTATACACCAGGTATACACCAGTATACTGTGTGAATACACCAGGTATACACCAGTATACTGTGTGTATACACCAGGTATACACCAGTATACTGTGTGTATACACCAGGTATACACCAGTATACTGTGTGTATACACCAGGTATACACCAGTATACTGTGTGTATACACCAGGTATACACCAGGTATACACCAGTATACTGTGTGTATACACCAGGTATACACCAGTATACTGTGTGTATACACCAGGTATACACCAGTATACTGTGTGTATACACCAGGTATACACCAGTATACTGTGTGTATACACCAGGTATACACCAGTATACTGTGTGTATACACCAGGTATACACCAGTATACTGTGTGTATACACCAGGTATACACCAGTATACTGTGTGTATACACCAGGTATACACCAGTATACTGTGTGTATACACCAGGTATACACCAGTATACTGTGTGTATACACCAGGTATACACCAGTATACTGTGTGTATACACCAGGTATACACCAGTATACTGTGTGTATACACCAGGTATACACCAGTATACTGTGTATACACCAGTATACTGGTGTATACACCAGTATACTGTGTATACACCAGGTATACACCAGTATACTGGTGTATACACCAGTATACTGTGTATACACCAGGTATACACCAGTATACTGTGTGTATACACCAGGTATACACCAGGTATACTGGTATACACCAGGTATACTGGTATACACCAGTATACTGGTGTATACACCAGTATACTGTGTATACACCAGGTATACACCAGTATACTGGTGTATACAGGGGTCCCGGGGCCGCCCTCCAACCGGTAATACTGGCGGAAATGTGTAGTTTCTCCTGACCTGGTGGCTGCCCCCCCCCCCTCACCCCCCTCCCTCACACCCCTTCCTCACCCCTCCCTCACCCCTCCCTCACACCCCTCCCTCCTGACCTGGTGGCTGCCCCCCCCCTCACCCCCCTCCCTCACACCCCTTCCTCACCCCTCCCTCACCCCTCCCTCACACCCCTCCCTCCTGACCTGGTGGCTGCCCCCCCCCCTCACACCCCTCCCTCACACCCCCCCCTCACCCCTCCCTCACACCCCTCCCTCACCCCTCCCTCACACCCCTCCCTCCTGACCTGGTGGCTGCCCCCCCCTCACCCCCCCCTCACCCCTCCCTCACACCCCTCCCTCCTGACCTGGTGGCTGCCCCCCCCCCTCACCCCTCCCTCACCCCTCCCTCCTGACCTGGTGGCTGCCCCCCCTCACCCCTCCCTCACACCCCTCCCTCACCCCTCCCTCACACCCTTCCCTCACCCCTCCCTCACACCCCTCCCTCACACCCCTCCCTCACACCCCTCCCTCACACCCCTCCCTCACACCCCTCCCTCACCCCCCTCCCTCACACCCCTCCCTCACACCCCTCCCTCACCCCCCTCCCTCACCCCCCTCCCTCACCCCCCTCCCTCACCCCCCTCCCTCACACCCCTCCCTCACACCCCTCCCTCACACCCCTCCCTCACACCCCTCCCTCACCCCCCTCCCTCACCCCCCTCCCTCACCCGTCCCTCCCTCACACCCCTCCCTCACACCCCTCCCTCACACCCCTCCCTCACACCCCTCCCTCACCCCCCTCCCTCACACCCCTCCCTCACACCCCTCCCTCACCCCCCTCCCTCACACCCGTCCCTCACCCGTCCCTCACCCCCCTCCCTCACACCCCTCGCTCACACCCCTCCCTCACCCGTCCCTCACCCCCCTCTCTCACACCCCTCCCTCACACCCCTCCCTCACACCCGTCCCTCACCCCTCCCTCACACCTCTCCCTCACACCCCTCCCTCACACCCCTTCCTCACACCCCTCCCTCACACCCCTCCCTCACCCCCCTCCCTCACCCCTCCCTCACACCCGTCCCTCACCCCCGTCCCTCACCCCCCTCCCTCACACCCCTCCCTCACACCCCTCCCTCACCCCTCCCTCACACCCCTCCCTCACACCCCTCCCTCACACCCCTCCCTCACACCCCTCCCTCACCCCCGTCCCTCACCCCCCTCCCTCACACCCCTCCCTCACCCCCGTCCCTCACCCCCCTCCCTCACACCCCTCCCTCACACCCCTCCCTCACACCCGTCCCTCACACCCCCCTCCCTCACACCCCCCTCCCTCACACACCCCTCCCTCACACCCCTCCCTCACCCGTCCCTCACCCCTCCCT
This sequence comes from Procambarus clarkii, assembly GCF_040958095.1. Taxonomy (NCBI): domain Eukaryota; kingdom Metazoa; phylum Arthropoda; class Malacostraca; order Decapoda; family Cambaridae; genus Procambarus; species Procambarus clarkii. The sequence goes on along the minus strand of NC_091163.1, from coordinate 49,905,034 downwards.
CACACCTCTCCCTCACACCCCTCCCTCACACCCCTCCCTCACACCCCTCCCTCACACCCCTCCCTCACACCCCTCCCTCACACCCCTCCCTCACACCCCTCCCTCTCACCCCTCCCTCACACCCCTCCCTCACACCCCTCCCTCACCCCCTCCCTCACCCCCCTCCCTCACACCCGTCCCTCACACCCCTCCCTCACACCCCTCCCTCACACCCCTCCCTCACACCCCTCCCTCACACCCCTCCCTCACACCCCTCCCTCACACCCCTCCCTCACCCCCCTCCCTCACCCCCCTCCCTCACACCCCTCCCTCACACCCCTCCCTCACACCCCTCCCTCACACCCCTCCCTCACACCCTCCCTCACACCCCTTCCTCACACCCCTTCCTCACACCCCTCCCTCACACCCCTCCCTCACACCCCTCCCTCACACCCCTCCCTCACACCCCTCCCTCACACCCCTCCCTCACACCCCTCCCTCACACCCCTCCCTCACACCCCTCCCTCACACCCCTCCCTCACACCCCTCCCTCACACCCCTCCCTCACACCCCTCCCTCACACCCCTCCCTCACACCCCTCCCTCACCCCTCCCTCACACCCCTCCCTCACACCCCTCCCTCACACCCCTCCCTCACACCCCTCCCTCACACCCCTCCCTCACACCCCTCCCTCACCCCCCTCCCTCACACCCCTCCCTCACACCCCTCCCTCACACCCCTCCCTCACCCCCCTCCCTCACCCCCCTCCCTCACCCCCCTCCCTCACACCCCCCCCTCACCCCCCTCCCTCACACCCCTCCCTCACACCCCTCCCTCACACCCCTCCCTCACACCTCTCCTTCACACCCCTCCCTCACCCCTCCCTCACACCCCTCCCTCACACCCCTCCCTCACACCCCTCCCTCACACCCCTCCCTCACACCCCTCCCTCACCCGTCCCTCACACCCCCCTCCCTCACACCCCCCTCCCTCACACACCCCCTCCCTCACACCCCTCCCTCACACCTCTCCCTCACACCTCTCCCTCACACCTCTCCCTCACACCTCTCCCTCACACCCCTCCCTCACACCCCTCCCTCACACCCCTCCCTCACACCCCTCCCTCACACCCCTCCCTCACCCCCTCCCTCACACCCCTCCCTCACACCCCTCCCTCACACCCCTCCCTCACCCCCTCCCTCACACCCCCCTCCCTCACACACCCCCTCCCTCACACCCCTCCCTCACACCTCTCCCTCACACCCCTCCCTCACACCCCTCCCTCACACCCCTCCCTCACCCCCCTCCCTCTCACCCCTCCCTCACACCTCCCTCACACCCCTCCCTCACACCCCTCCCTCACACCCCTCCCTCACACCCCTCCCTCACCCCTCCCTCACACCTCCCTCACACCCCTCCCTCACACCCCTCCCTCACACCCCTCCCTCACCCCTCCCTCACACCCCTCCCTCACACCCCTCCCTCACACCCCTCCCTCACCCGTCCCTCACCCCCCTCCCTCACACCCCCCTCCCTCACACACCCCCTCCCTCACACCCCTCCCTCACACCTCTCCCTCACACCCCTCCCTCACCCCTCCCTCACACCCCTCCCTCACACCCCTCCCTCACACCCCTCCCTCACACCCCTCCCTCACCCCCTCCCTCACACCCCTCCCTCTCACCCCTCCCTCACCCCCCTCCCTCACCCCCCTCCCTCACCCCCCTCCCTCACCCCCCTCCCTCACCCCCCTCCCTCACCCCCCTCCCTCACACCCCTCCCTCACACCCCTCCCTCACCCCCCTCCCTCACACCCCCCCCCCTCACCCCCCTCCCTCACACCCCCCCCCCCTCACCCCCCTCCCTCACACCCCTCCCTCACACCCCTCCCTCACCCCCCTCCCTCACACCCCTCCCTCACCCGTCCCTCACCCCCCTCCCTCACACCCCTCCCTCACACCCCTCCCTCACCCCTCCCTCACACCCCTCCCTCACACCCCTCCCTCACACCTCTCCCTCACCCCCCTCCCTCACCCCCTCCCTCACACCCCTCCCTCACACCCCTCTCTCACACCCCTCCCTCACACCCTCCCTCACACCCCTCCCTCACCCCTCCCTCACACCCCTCCCTCACACCCCTCCCTCACACCCCTCCCTCACCCCTCCCTCACACCCCTCCCTCACCCCTCCCTCACACCCCTCCCTCACACCCCTCCCTCACACCCCTCCCTCACACCCCTCCCTCACACCCCTCCCTCACACCTCCCTCACACCCCTCCCTCACACCCCTCCCTCACACCCCTCCCTCACACCCCTCCCTCTCACCCCTCCCTCACACCTCCCTCACACCCCTCCCTCACCCCTCCCTCACACCTCCCTCACACCCCTCCCTCACACCCCTCCCTCACACCCCTCCCTCACACCCCTCCCTCACACCCTCCCTCACCCCTCCCTCACACCCCTCCCTCACACCCCTCCCTCACCCCTCCCTCACACCCCTCCCTCACACCCCTCCCTCACACCCCTCCCTCACACCCCTCCCTCACACCTCCCTCACACCCCTTCCTCACCCCTCCCTCACACCCCTCCCTCACACCTCCCTCACACCTCCCTCACACCCCTCCCTCACACCCCTCCCTCACACCCCTCCCTCACACCCCTCCCTCACCCCTCCCTCACACCCCTCCCTCACACCCCTCCCTCACCCCTCCCTCACACCTCCCTCACACCCCTCCCTCACACCCCTCCCTCACACCCCTCCCTCACACCCCTCCCTCACACCCCTCCCTCACACCCCTCCCTCACACCTCCCTCACACCCCTCCCTCACACCCCTCCCTCACACCCCTCCCTCACACCCTCCCTCACCCCTCCCTCACACCCCTCCCTCACACCCCTCCCTCACCCCTCCCTCACACCCCTCCCTCACACCCTCCCTCACCCCTCCCTCACACCCCTCCCTCACACCCCTCCCTCACACCCCTCCCTCACACCCCTCCCTCACACCCCTCCCTCACACCCCTCCCTCACACCCCTCCCTCACACCCCTCCCTCACACCCCTCCCTCACACCCCTCCCTCACACCCCTCCCTCCTCCCTCCCCGTCACCCTTGTGGTACTCATAGTCAAGACAGACAACAACAAACAATGGGGTGACATAATAAGCAACATCCAAGTCGACTTCAGGAACGCAGGAAAGTTCTGGGAAAAATGTAACAACGCTGATGGGAAACTGAGCCGAGGAAACACCCTACATCATAGACGCCTCAGGAAATAAACTCTACGAGGAGAGAAGAACAAGAACAGGAATTCAGGAAGTTCTGGGAAAAAATATTCATGATAAACACGATAGAAAATTTTAACTTTTGCGCAATTAATGAGCGGGAAATTACAACACAAGTCGATAACAGAGCTGCAGCACTACTCCCGACGCTAACAATAGACCTTAACAACATACGCGAGGACTGCCACCTTATGAAACACACAACCACTGCAGAGGTCCATACAACTATTATAGGCTTCAAGAACAAGGCGCCGGGCAACAGCACGATAAATAAGATGGTATTAACCAACCTACCAGTGATTGCACTCCATCAATACACATGTATGATAAATGCAGCTCTTGCATCTGGACTATTCCCCACATACTTCAAGAATGCCACAATAAGATTAATCCCCAAGCCAGGTAAACCCCCAAGCCAGGTAAACCCCCAAGCCAGGTAAACCCCCAACCTAAACTGACAATTACACACCAATTTCCCTCCTCGAGGTACCAGGTAAAATATTCGAAAAAATAATCCGAGACTTGTGAAGTACATGGAGTAGGAAGGGAAGTATAACACCAGCCAGCATGGGTTTAGTCACCGCAGAGGGGCCCATACAGCTATAGCCCTGATCTACCAGCATATAGCAGAGGGGCCCATACAGCTATAGCCCTGATCTACCAGCATATAGCAGAGGGGCCCATACAGCTATAGCCCTGATCTACCAGCATATAGCAGAGGGGCCCATACAGCTATAGCCCTGATCTACCAGCATATAACAGAGGGGCCCATACAGCTATAGCCCTGATCTACCAGCATATAGCAGAGGGGCCCATACAGCTATAGCCCTGATCTACCAACATATAGCAGAGGGGCCCATACAGCTATAGCCCTGATCTACCAGCATATAGCAGAGGGGCCCATACAGCTATAGCCCTGATCTACCAGCATATAGCAGAGGGGCCCATACAGCTATAGCCCTGATCTACCAGCATATAACAGAGGGGCCCATACAGCTATAGCCCTGATCTACCAGCATATAGCAGAGGGGCCCATACAGCTATAGCCCTGATCTACCAGCATATAGCAGAGGGGCCCATACAGCTATAGCCCTGATCTACCAGCATATAGCAGAGGGGCCCATACAGCTATAGCCCTGATCTACCAGCATATAGCAGAGGGGCCCATACAGCTATAGCCCTGATCTACCAGCATATAGCAGAGGGGCCCATACAGCTATAGCCCTGATCTACCAGCATATAGCAGAGGGGCCCATACAGCTATAGCCCTGATCTACCAGCATATAACAGAGGGGCCCATACAGCTATAGCCCTGATCTACCAGCATATAGCAGAGGGGCCCATACAGCTATAGCCCTGATCTACCAGCATATAGCAGAGGGGCCCATACAGCTATAGCCCTGATCTACCAGCATATAGCAGAGGGGCCCATACAGCTATAGCCCTGATCTACCAGCATATAGCAGAGGGGCCCATACAGCTATAGCCCTGATCTACCAGCATATAGCAGAGGGGCCCATACAGCTATAGCCCTGATCTACCAGCATATAGCAGAGGGGCCCATACAGCTATAGCCCTGATCTACCAGCATATAACAGAGGGGCCCATACAGCTATAGCCCTGATCTACCAGCATATAGCAGAGGGGCCCATACAGCTATAGCCCTGATCTACCAGCATATAGCAGAGGGGCCCATACAGCTATAGCCCTGATCTACCAGCATATAGCAGAGGGGCCCATACAGCTATAGCCCTGATCTACCAGCATATAGCAGAGGGGCCCATACAGCTATAGCCCTGATCTACCAGCATATAGCAGAGGGGCCCATACAGCTATAGCCCTGATCTACCAGCATATAGCAGAGGGGCCCATACAGCTATAGCCCTGATCTACCAGCATATAGCAGAGGAGCCCATACAGCTATAGCCCTGATCTACCAGCATATAGCAGAGGGGCCCATACAGCTATAGCCCTGATCTACCAGCATATAGCAGAGGGGCCCATACAGCTATAGCCCTGATCTACCAGCATATAGCAGAGGGGCCCATACAGCTATAGCCCTGATCTACCAGCATATAGCAGAGGGGCCCATACAGCTATAGCCCTGATCTACCAGCATATAGCAGAGGGGCCCATACAGCTATAGCCCTGATCTACCAGCATATAGCAGAGGGGCCCATACAGCTATAGCCCTGATCTACCAGCATATAGCAGAGGGGCCCATACAGCTATAGCCCTGATCTACCAGCATATAGCAGAGGGGCCCATACAGCTATAGCCCTGATCTACCAGCATATAGCAGAGGGGCCCATACAGCTATAGCCCTGATCTACCAGCATATAGCAGAGGGGCCCATACAGCTATAGCCCTGATCTACCAGCATATAGCAGAGGGGCCCATACAGCTATAGCCCTGATCTACCAGCATATAGCAGAGGGGCCCATACAGCTATAGCCCTGATCTACCAGCATATAGCAGAGGGGCCCATACAGCTATAGCCCTGATCTACCAGCATATAGCAGAGGGGCCCATACAGCTATAGCCCTGATCTACCAGCATATAGCAGAGGGGCCCATACAGCTATAGCCCTGATCTACCAGCATATAGCAGAGGGGCCCATACAGCTATAGCCCTGATGTACCAGCATATAGCAGAGGGGCCCATACAGCTATAGCCCTGATCTACCAGCATATAACAGAGGGGCCCATACAGCTATAGCCCTGATCTACCAGCATATAACAGAGGGGCCCATACAGCTATAGCCCTGATCTACCAGCATATAACAGAGGGGCCCATACAGCTATAGCCCTGATCTACCAGCATATAGCAGAGGGGCCCATACAGCTATAGCCCTGATCTACCAGCATATAGCAGAGGGGCCCATACAGCTATAGCCCTGATCTACCAGCATATAGCAGAGGGGCCCATACAGCTATAGCCCTGATCTACCAGCATATAACAGAGGGGCCCATACAGCTATAGCCCTGATCTACCAGCATATAGCAGAGGGGCCCATACAGCTATAGCCCTGATCTACCAGCATATAGCAGAGGGGCCCATACAGCTATAGCCCTGATCTACCAGCATATAGCAGAGGGGCCCATACAGCTATAGCCCTGATCTACCAGCATATAGCAGAGGGGCCCATACAGCTATAGCCCTGATCTACCAGCATATAGCAGAGGAGCCCATACAGCTATAGCCCTGATCTACCAGCATATAGCAGAGGGGCCCATACAGCTATAGCCCTGATCTACCAGCATATAGCAGAGGGGCCCATACAGCTATAGCCCTGATCTACCAGCATATAGCAGAGGGGCCCATACAGCTATAGCCCTGATCTACCAGCATATAGCAGAGGGGCCCATACAGCTATAGCCCTGATCTACCAGCATATAGCAGAGGGGCCCATACAGCTATAGCCCTGATCTACCAGCATATAGCAGAGGGGCCCATACAGCTATAGCCCTGATCTACCAGCATATAGCAGAGGGGCCCATACAGCTATAGCCCTGATCTACCAGCATATAGCAGAGGAGCCCATACAGCTATAGCCCTGATCTACCAACATATAGCAGAGGGGCCCATACAGCTATAGCCCTGATCTACCAACATATAGCAGAGGGGCCCATACAGCTATAGCCCTGATCTACCAGCATATAGCCAACAGTGTCGAAAAAAGATCAGTGTAATATAGTGCTTAGAGACGTCTCGAAAGCCTTCCACAAAGTGTGGCACACAGGCCTAAAATATAAGATATCTGAACTAGGACTTCCTGAGAGATTTACTGCTACTCTCTGCAGCTTTATAGACAATAGAACTGCTGGGCTTAATATCGGCAGCTACTTGGGTGACGTAATAGAACTGAAAAGTGGAGTACCACAAGGCAGCTGCCTCTCTCCCACTCTATTCAACATGTATACAGCTGACCTACCCCAACCCCAACATGGAGAATACATCACATACGCTGACGATGTTACCCAAATATGCCAACCGGGACCATCAAAGCCGCTACCAGGCGACAAGACCAAGGCGGCACTTGAACTCATAAACAACTTTGAGAAGCAATGGAAAATTAGCACAAATAAACAAAAGTTCCAGATAATACACATTGCGAAAACAAACCCAGACCCCGTTATCCTTGACAACCGTCCGATCCAATATGCGGAGGCAGGCACAATACTGGGACTTATGATAAATAGAACAGGGATACAAATTCACATAAGGGACCGACTAAACAAAGCCAAAGCAGCCTTAGTAAAACTGAGGAGACTCCGAAGCCTCAGTACAAACATTCAGATCCACCTATATAAGGCTGTAGTTCGGCGGCATCTAGAGTATTCCCCAGTACCACTACACACCATAAAGAAAACTAATAAGCAGAAACTACAAGCAGTACAAAATAAGGCGCTAAGGAGTATGTAAGTAAGTAATTATCAAAAGAAGGCACCAAACCGGGAAGGCTCTGTAGCACCATCAAATGTGCGGAATAATCAGAGGGCGCTAAATGTCACCAAGGATGCCAATACGAGAACAGAAACGCATAAGGTGAACGATATTAAAAGTATCCGAGTCACCAAGAATAATATCGAGGGACAGGTGACAGCGAGGGACGGTCGGAAAACAAGACACACGCTCGTCCTGGAAGTCAGGACATTCAACAAGGATATGCACGACCGTAAGAGGCACAGTTCAATCTGGACAATAAGGAGCAGGGCGGCGCTGCATTAAGTGCCCGTGGGTTCAGCGTGCATGACCAATACGCAACCTCGCTACAGCCATCCCCCACCGCCAGTTCCGGTGGCAGGAGGAAGGCCATGACGACACACTACACTTAAGAGTACGCAGTTTGTTATCAGTAACAGAAGACCAACAATCCTGCCAACGGGTAAGGATGGAGGAATGAATAACCGGGTAAAGGTCGGAATAAGGAATACCTTTACGGGAGATGGGACAAGAGCGGACAGCTTCCCTGGCGGCAGCGTCCGCACGATCATATAAGGACACACCAACATGGATGGGAACCCAGCTAAACTCAACTGACTTAAATTTACTGGAAATAAGATACAGCCAATGTTGAATCTCGACGACCACTGGATGGACCGGATTGCCGGACCCGAGAGCCATGAGGGCACTACGAGAGTTAACGACAACCACAAAGGAAGACTGACAACGAGAAAGCAAGAGACGAAGAGCATAGAGAATAGCATAAAGTTCCTCTGTGAAGATGCTAGCCTCCGGAGGGAGGCGACACATATAAGTACGGTCAAGAAAAACAACAGAGTAGCCCACACCGTCCGCAGACTTAGACCCATCGGTGAAGACGGAAACAGCGGGAGTGCGAATAAAAGTGCTCAAGGAAAGGGCGCTTCAGAACCGTAGGAGGGATAAAAGATTCAGTAATGTAGGTCAAGGCACCAGAGCCGAGGAGCAACCCAGTATGGTGCAAAGCATCAAGACGGCGAAGAGTAGAAGGAGAAGCAGACGAGTAAGCAGGGCAACCATAATCGAGCTTAGACAGGACGAGAGAGGAATGTAAAGTGAGGAGAGTGCGCCTATCCGCTCCCCAAGAAGTATGGGACAATACCTTAAGGAGAGTAAGGGCCTTAGAGCACTCAACTCTGAGGTAAGAGATATGGGGCAACCAAGACAAACGAGTGTCAAAGACTAACCCCAAAAGCTTAGCGGAATCCTTGTACTCGAGGGGATGACCATAGAGCGACACAGAGGGACGATGAACGACACGCTTCCGAGTAAAAGTCATGACACAAGTCTTAGATATAGAGAACCGGAAGCCATGACTGGTGGCCCAAGACGACACGGCGTCAATCGCAAGTTGAAGTCGCTGTTGAAGGAGAGGCGAATCATCACCACGACAGCAAAGGGTAAGATCATGAACATAGAGAGCACAGAAGACGCCAGAAGGAAGGGAGGAAAGACCATTGAGGGACACTAGAAAAAGAGTAGTGCTCAGAACACTACCTTGGGGCACACCCTCATACTGCTGAAAAAAGGGCAGAGAGAGAGAGTGGCAGCAAGCCTCACTTGAGAGGAACGACGAGAGGAAGCTGCGGAGAAAGAGAGGGAGACGACCACAACGCCAAAAGAATGAAGTTGGGCCAGAATATGATATCTGCAGGTGGCGTCGTAAGCCTCTTCCAGGTCACAGAGGACGACAACAACAGAGGTCTTCACACCAAAAACAGTACGAATATAGACCTCCAAGTTCACCAGGACATCTGTTCTGTTCATTCCCTTACATACTCTTCACTTTTCAGGTTCAATGTTTCTTTTAGACCTATTGTTTCTTCCATTCACAAACTGGTTCTTTGGTCAAATATTATCACCAGCATTACAGTTCCCCCAACAAGTTTAGTCAGTCACCCAGTTTTGTGTGTCTACATCAATGTAATTCTCTTTATCAACTTAATATTTCTTATTGACACTGTTTAAAAAAAAAAAAAAATCTACGCTTTATTCATTACCAAATGTACCAAGACAAACTTTTCTTGTTGTTTTAACTAAAATTACTTGTCAATCAACTAAAAAATAGTCACGTTCATCACCTCTTAACTAAAAGTATTGGTTAATCAACTGAAAATAGCTCATCATATTTTCTTGTCTTATCTTAACTGATATAACACCTTTCTTAACCAAAATAGTCACGTGTAACTTCTTTCAACACTTTCGTAGGTAAACTGTGTG
>NC_091163.1:49821001-49886001 GCF_040958095.1 Procambarus clarkii | reverse complement strand
TGACGACCTAACGTTTAGGGAGCATAACCAAGTAAATATTACGTCAGCCAGAAAAATGATTGGATGGATTACGAGAACTTTCAAATCCAGGGATCCCATCACAATGGTTGTACTCTTCAAGTCACTTGTGTTGTCCCGTCTCGAGTACTGCTCAGTACTCACTTCCCCCTTCAGAGCAGGAGAGATTGCTGAAATAGAGGGAATACAGAGAACATACACGGCACGCATAGACGCAATAAAGCACCTAAATTATTGGGATCGTCTCAAAGCCCTCCAAATGTACTCACTAGAAAGGAGACGAGAGAGATACCAAATAATATTCACATGGAAAATACTGGAGGGTCAGGTCCCAAATCTACACAGTAAAATAACAACGTACTGGAGTGAACGATATGGAAGAAAATGCAGAATAGAACCAGTGAAGAGCAAAGGGGCCATAGGCACAATCAGAGAACACTGTATAAACATCAGAGGTTCAGTGAAGAGCAGAGGTGCCATAGGCACAATCAGAGAACACTGTACGAACATCAGAGGTCCAGTGAAGAGCAGAGGTGCCATAGGCACAATCAGAGAACACTGTATAAACATCAGAGGTCCAGTGAAGAGCAGAGGTGCCATAGGCACAATCAGAGAACACTGTATAAACATCAGATGTCCGCGGATGTTCAACATCCTCCCAGCGAGTATAAGACATATATAAGAGTCTCCGTGAACACTGCGCCACCGTCCCTCACCAGTGACTATAAGAGTCTCCGTGAACACTGCGCCACCGTCCCTCACCAGTGACTATAAGAGTCACCGTGAACACTGCGCCACCGTCCCTCACCAGCGACTATAAGAGTCACCGTGAACACTGCGCCACCGTCCCTCACCAGCGACTATAAGAGTCTCCGTGAACACTGCGCCACCGTCCCTCACCAGCGACTATAAGAGTCACCGTGAACACTGCGCCACCGTCCCTCACCAGCGACTATAAGAGTCTCCGTGAACACTGCGCCACCGTCCCTCACCAGTGACTATAAGAGTCACCGTGAACACTGCGCCACCGTCCTCCCAGCGACTATAAGAGTCACCGTGAACACTGTGCCACCGTCCCTCACCTGTGACTATAAGAGTCACCGTGAACACTGCGCCACCGTCCCTCACCAGCGACTATAAGAGTCACCGTGAACACTGCGCCACCGTCCCTCACCAGTGACTATAAGAGTCACCGTGAACACTGCGCCACCGTCCCTCACCAGCGACTATAAGAGTCACCGTGAACACTGCGCCACCGTCCCTCACCTGTGACTATAAGAGTCACCGTGAACACTGCGCCACCGTCCCTCACCAGCGACTATAAGAGTCACCGTGAACACTGCGCCACCGTCCCTCACCAGCGACTATAAGAGTCTCCGTGAACACTGCGCCACCGTCCCTCACCTGTGACTATAAGAGTCACCGTGAACACTGCGCCACCGTCCCTCACCAGCGACTATAAGAGTCACCGTGAACACTGCGCCACCGTCCCTCACCAGTGACTATAAGAGTCACCGTGAACACTGCGCCACCGTCCTCCCTGTGACTATCAGAGTCACCGTGAACACTGCGCCACCGTCCCTCACCAGTGACTATAAGAGTCACCGTGAACACTGCGCCACCGTCCTCCCAGCGACTATAAGAGTCACCGTGAACACTGTGCCACCGTCCCTCACCTGTGACTATCAGAGTCACCGTGAACACTGTGCCACCGTCCCTCACCAGTGACTATAAGAGTCACCGTGAACACTGCGCCACCGTCCCTCACCAGTGACAATAAGAGTCACCGTGAACACTGTGCCACCGTCCCTCACCTGTGACTATCAGAGTCACTGTGAACACTGCGCCACCGTCCCTCACCAGCGACTATAAGAGTCACCGTGAACACTGCGCCACCGTCCCTCACCAGCGACTATAAGAGTCACCGTGAACACTGCGCCACCGTCCCTCACCAGTGACTATAAGAGTCACCGTGAACACTGCGCCACCGTCCCTCACCAGCGACTATAAGAGTCACCGTGAACACTGCGCCACCGTCCCTCACCAGCGACTATAAGAGTCACCGTGAACACTGCGCCACCGTCCCTCACCTGTGACTATAAGAGTCACCGTCCCTCACCAGCGACTATAAGAGTCACCGTGAACACTGCGCCACCGTCCCTCACCTGTGACTATAAGAGTCACCGTGAACACTGCGCCACCGTCCCTCACCAGCGACTATAAGAGTCACCGTGAACACTGCGCCACCGTCCCTCACCAGCGACTATAAGAGTCACCGTGAACACTGCGCCACCGTCCCTCACCTGTGACTATAAGAGTCACCGTGAACACTGCGCCACCGTCCCTCACCAGTGACTATAAGAGTCACCGTGAACACTGCGCCACCGTCCCTCACCAGCGACTATAAGGGTCATCGTGAACACTGCGCCACCGTCCCTCACCAGCGACTATAAGAGTCACCGTGAACACTGCGCCACCGTCCCTCACCTGTGACTATAAGAGTCACCGTGAACACTGCGCCACCGTCCCTCACCAGTGACTATAAGAGTCACCGTGAACACTGCGCCACCATCCTCCCAGCGACTATAAGAGTCACCGTGAACACTGCGCCACCGTCCCTCACCTGTGACTATAAGAGTCATCGTGAACACTGCGCCACCGTCCTCCCAGCGACTATAAGAGTCACCGTGAACACTGCGCCACCGTCCTCCCAGCGACTATAAGAGTCACCGTGAACACTGCGCCACCGTCCCTCACCAGCGACTATAAGAGTCACCGTGAACACTGCGCCACCGTCCCTCACCAGCGACTATAAGAGTCACCGTGAACACTGCGCCACCGTCCTCCCAGCGACTATAAGAGTCACCGTGAACACTGCACCACCGTCCTCCCAGCGACTATAAGAGTCACCGTGAACACTGCGCCACCGTCCCTCACCTGTGACTATAAGAGTCACCGTGAACACTGCGCCACCGTCCCTCACCTGTGACTATAAGAGTCATTGTGAACACTCCGCCACCGTCCCTCACCAGCGACTATAAGAGTCACCGTGAACACTGCGCCACCGTCCCTCACCAGCGACTATAAGAGTCACCGTGAACACTGCGCCACCGTCCCTCACCTGTGACTATAAGAGTCACCGTGAACACTGCGCCACCGTCCCTCACCAGCGACTATAAGAGTCACCGTGAACACTGCGCCACCGTCCCTCACCTGTGACTATAAGAGTCATTGTGAACACTCCGCCACCGTCCCTCACCAGCGACTATAAGAGTCACCGTGAACACTGCGCCACCGTCCCTCACCAGCGACTATAAGAGTCACCGTGAACACTGCGCCACCGTCCCTCACCTGTGACTATAAGAGTCACCGTGAACACTGCGCCACCGTCCCTCACCTGTGACTATAAGAGTCACCGTGAACACTGCGCCACCGTCCCTCACCAGTGACTATAAGAGTCACCGTGAACACTGCGCCACCGTCCTCCCAGCGACTATAAGAGTCACCGTGAACACTGCGCCACCGTCCCTCACCTGTGACTATAAGAGTCATTGTGAACACTCCGCCACCGTCCCTCACCAGTGACTATAAGAGTCACCGTGAACACTGCACCACCGTCCCTCACCTGTGACTATAAGAGTCATTGTGAACACTCCGCCACCGTCCCTCACCTGTGACTATAAGAGTCACCGTGAACACTGCACCACCGTCCCTCACCTGTGACTATAAGAGTCATTGTGAACACTCCGCCACCGTCCCTCACCTGTGACTATAAGAGTCATTGTGAACACTCCGCCACCGTCCCTCACCAGTGACTATAAGAGTCACCGTGAACACTGCACCACCGTCCCTCACCTGTGACTATAAGAGTCATTGTGAACACTCCGCCACCGTCCCTCACCTGTAACTATAAGAGTCACCTTGAACACTGCGCCACCGTCCCTCACCAGTGACTATAAGAGTCACCGTGAACACTGCGCCACCGTCCCTCACCTGTAACTATAAGAGTCACCGTGAACACTGCGCCACCGTCCCTCACCAGTGACTATAAGAGTCACCGTGAACACTGCGCCACCGTCCCTCACCAGTGACTATAAGAGTCTCCGTGAACACTGCGCCACCGTCCCTCACCAGTGACTATAAGAGTCTCCGTGAACACTGCGCCACCGTCCCTCACCTGTAACTATAAGAGTCACCGTGAACACTGCGCCACCGTCCCTCACCAGTGACTATAAGAGTCACCGTGAACACTGCACCACCGTCCCTCACCTGTGACTATAAGAGTCATTGTGAACACTCCGCCACCGTCCCTCACCTGTAACTATAAGAGTCACCTTGAACACTGCACCACCGTCCCTCACCTGTGACTATAAGAGTCATTGTGAACACTCCGCCACCGTCCCTCACCTGTGACTATAAGAGTCACCGTGAACACTGCGCCACCGTCCCTCACCAGTGACTATAAGAGTCACCGTGAACACTGCGCCACCGTCCCTCACCAGTGACTATAAGAGTCACCGTGAACACTGCGCCACCGTCCCTCACCAGCGACTATAAGAGTCACCGTGAACACTGCGCCACCGTCCCTCACCAGCGACTGTAAGAGTCACCGTGAACACTGCGCCACCGTCCTCCCAGCGACTATAAGAGTCATCGTGAACACTGCGCCACCGTCCCTCACCTGTGACTATAAGAGTCATCGTGAACACTGCGCCACCGTCCTCCCAGCGACTATAAGAGTCACCGTGAACACTGCGCCACCGTCCCTCACCTGTGACTATAAGAGTCATCGTGAACACTGCGCCACCGTCCTCCCAGCGACTATAAGAGTCACCGTGAACACTGCGCCACCGTCCTCCCTGTGACTATAAGAGTCACCGTGAACACTGCGCCACCGTCCCTCACCTGTGACTATAAGAGTCATCGTGAACACTGCGCCACCGTCCTCCCAGCGACTATAAGAGTCACCGTGAACACTGCGCCACCGTCCTCCCAGCGACTATAAGAGTCACCGTGAACACTGCGCCACCGTCCCTCACCAGTGACTATAAGAGTCACCGTGAACACTGCGCCACCGTCCCTCACCTGTGACTATAAGAGTCACCGTGAACACTGCGCCACCGTCCTCCCAGCGACTATAAGAGTCACCGTGAACACTGCGCCACCGTCCCTCACCTGTGACTATAAGAGTCACCGTGAACACTGCGCCACCGTCCTCCCAGCGACTATAAGAGTCACCGTGAACACTGCGCCACCGTCCCTCACCAGCGACTATAAGAGTCACCGTGAACACTGCGCCACCGTCCCTCACCTGTGACTATAAGAGTCACCTTGAACACTGCGCCACCGTCCCTCACCTGTGACTATAAGAGTCACCGTGAACACTGCGCCACCGTCCCTCACCTGTGACTATAAGAGTCACCGTGAACACTGCGCCACCGTCCCTCACCTGTGACTATAAGAGTCACCGTGAACACTGCGCCACCGTCCTCCCAGCGACTATAAGAGTCACCGTGAACACTGCGCCACCGTCCCTCACCAGCGACTATAAGAGTCACCGTGAACACTGCGCCACCGTCCCTCACCTGTGACTATAAGAGTCACCTTGAACACTGCGCCACCGTCCCTCACCTGTGACTATAAGAGTCACCGTGAACACTGCGCCACCGTCCCTCACCTGTGACTATAAGAGTCACCGTGAACACTGCACCACCGTCCCTCACCTGTGACTATAAGAGTCACCGTGAACACTGCGCCACCGTCCCTCACCTGTGACTATAAGAGTCACCGTGAACACTGCGCCACCGTCCCTCACCTGTGACTATAAGAGTCACCTTGAACACTGCGCCACCGTCCCTCACCTGTGACTATAAGAGTCACCGTGAACACTGCGCCACCGTCCCTCACCTGTGACTATAAGAGTCACCTTGAACACTGCGCCACCGTCCCTCACCTGTGACTATAAGAGTCACCGTGAACACTGCGCCACCGTCCCTCACCAGCGACTATAAGAGTCACCGTGAACACTGCGCCACCGTCCCTCACCAGCGACTATAAGAGTCACCGTGAACACTGCGCCACCGTCCCTCACCAGCGACTATAAGAGTCACCGTGAACACTGCGCCACCGTCCCTCACCAGTGACTATAAGAGTCACCGTGAACACTGCGCCACCGTCCCTCACCTGTGACTATAAGAGTCACCGTGAACACTGCGCCACCGTCCCTCACCAGCGACTATAAGAGTCACCGTGAACACTGCGCCACCGTCCCTCACCAGTGACTATAAGAGTCACCGTGAACACTGCGCCACCGTCCCTCACCAGCGACTATAAGAGTCACCGTGAACACTGCGCCACCGTCCCTCACCTGTGACTATAAGAGTCACCGTGAACACTGCGCCACCATCCTCCCAGCGACTATAAGAGTCACCGTGAACACTGCGCCACCGTCCCTCACCAGCGACTATAAGAGTCACCGTGAACACTGCGCCACCGTCCTCCCAGCGACTATAAGAGTCACCGTGAACACTGCGCCACCGTCCCTCACCAGTGACTATAAGAGTCACCGTGAACACTGCGCCACCGTCCCTCACCAGTGACTATAAGAGTCACCGTGAACACTGCGCCACCGTCCCTCACCAGCGACTATAAGAGTCACCGTGAACACTGCGCCACCGTCCCTCACCAGCGACTATAAGAGTCACCATGAACACTGCGCCACCGTCCCTCACCTGTGACTATAAGAGTCACCGTGAACACTGCGCCACCGTCCCTCACCAGTGACTATAAGAGTCACCGTGAACACTGCGCCACCGTCCCTCACCTGTGACTATAAGAGTCACCGTGAACACTGCGCCACCGTCCCTCACCTGTGACTATAAGAGTCACCGTGAACACTGCGCCACCGTCCCTCACCTGTGACTATAAGAGTCACCGTGAACACTGCGCCACCGTCCCTCACCAGCGACTATAAGAGTCACCGTGAACACTGCGCCACCGTCCCTCACCTGTGACTATAAGAGTCACCGTGAACACTGCGCCACCGTCCCTCACCTGTGACTATAAGAGTCACCGTGAACACTGCGCCACCGTCCCTCACCAGTGACTATAAGAGTCACCGTGAACACTGCGCCACCGTCCCTCACCAGTGACTATAAGAGTCACCGTGAACACTGCGCCACCGTCCCTCACCAGCGACTATAAGAGTCACCGTGAACACTGCGCCACCGTCCCTCACCTGTGACTATAAGAGTCACCGTGAACACTGCGCCAGCGTCCCTCACCAGCGACTATAAGAGTCACCGTGAACACTGCGCCACCGTCCCTCACCAGCGACTATAAGAGTCACCGTGAACACTGCGCCACCGTCCCTCACCAGTGACCAGCCTCACACTGAGACCCTCCGCCCCTCATTGGTCCAGGCGGGTCACCTCATTAGTCCTCATAACCCTCAATGTTATGGTAACCTAAGGTTATAATGAGGAGGAAGGTTATAATGAGGAGGAAGGTCAGGTAATAATGGGGAAGGTCAGGTAATAATGAGGAGGAAGGTCAGGTAATAATGAAGAGGAAGGTCAGGTTATAATGAGGAGGAAGGTCAGGTAATAATGAAGAGGAAGGTCAGGTTATAATGAGGAGGAAGGTCAGGTAATAATGAAGAGGAAGGTCAGGTAATAATGAGGAGGAAGGTCAGGTTATAATGAGGAGGAAGGTCAGGTAATAATGAGGAGGAAGGTCAGGTAATAATGAGGAGGAAGGTCAGGTTATAATGAGGAGGAAGGTCAGGTAATAATGAAGAGGAAGGTCAGGTTATAATGAGGAGGAAGGTCAGGTAATAATGAGGAGGAAGGTCAGGTAATAATGAAGAGGAAGGTCAGGTAATAATGAGGAGGAAGGTCAGGTTATAATGAGGAGGAAGGTCAGGTTATAATGAGGAGGAAGGTCAGGTAATAATGAGGAGGAAGGTCAGGTTATAATGAGGAGGAAGGTCAGGTTATAATGAGGAGGAAGGTCAGGTAATAATGAGGAGGAAGGTCAGGTTATAATGAGGAGGAAGGTCAGGTAATAATGAGGAGGAAGGTCAGCTAATAATGAGGAGGAAGGTCAGGTAATAATGAGGAGGAAGGTCAGGTTATAATGAGGAGGAAGGTCAGGTTATAATGAGGAGGAAGGTCAGGTAATAATGAGGAGGAAGGTCAGGTAATAATGAGGAGGAAGGTCAGGTAATAATGAAGAGGAAGGTCAGGTAATAATGAGGAGGAAGGTCAGGTAATAATGAGGAGGAAGGTCAGGTAATAATGAGGAGGAAGGTCAGGTAATAATGAGGAGGAAGGTCAGGTAATAATGAAGAGGAAGGTCAGGTTATAATGAGGAGGAAGGTCAGGTTATAATGAGGAGGAAGGTCAGGTAATAATGAAGAGGAAGGTCAGGTTATAATGAGGAGGAAGGTCAGGTAATAATGAGGAGGAAGGTCAGGTTATAATGAGGAGGAAGGTCAGGTAATAATGAAGAGGAAGGTCAGGTTATAATGAGGAGGAAGGTCAGGTAATAATGAGGAGGAAGGTCAGGTTATAATGAGGAGGAAGGTCAGGTAATAATGAGGAGGAAGGTCAGGTAATAATGAGGAGGAAGGTCAGGTAATAATGAAGAGGAAGGTCAGGTAATAATGGGGAAGGTCAGGTAATAATGAGGAGGAAGGTCAGGTAATAATGAAGAGGAAGGTCAGGTTATAATGAGGAGGAAGGTCAGGTAATAATGAAGAGGAAGGTCAGGTTATAATGAGGAGGAAGGTCAGGTAATAATGAAGAGGAAGGTCAGGTAATAATGAGGAGGAAGGTCAGGTTATAATGAGGAGGAAGGTCAGGTAATAATGAGGAGGAAGGTCAGGTAATAATGAGGAGGAAGGTCAGGTTATAATGAGGAGGAAGGTCAGGTAATAATGAAGAGGAAGGTCAGGTTATAATGAGGAGGAAGGTCAGGTAATAATGAGGAGGAAGGTCAGGTAATAATGAAGAGGAAGGTCAGGTAATAATGAGGAGGAAGGTCAGGTTATAATGAGGAGGAAGGTCAGGTTATAATGAGGAGGAAGGTCAGGTAATAATGAGGAGGAAGGTCAGGTTATAATGAGGAGGAAGGTCAGGTTATAATGAGGAGGAAGGTCAGGTAATAATGAGGAGGAAGGTCAGGTTATAATGAGGAGGAAGGTCAGGTAATAATGAGGAGGAAGGTCAGCTAATAATGAGGAGGAAGGTCAGGTAATAATGAGGAGGAAGGTCAGGTTATAATGAGGAGGAAGGTCAGGTTATAATGAGGAGGAAGGTCAGGTTATAATGAGGAGGAAGGTCAGGTAATAATGAGGAGGAAGGTCAGGTAATAATGAGGAGGAAGGTCAGGTTATAATGAGGAGGAAGGTCAGGTTATAATGAGGAGGAAGGTCAGGTTATAATGAGGAGGAAGGTCAGGTAATAATGAGGAGGAAGGTCAGGTTATAATGAGGAAGGAAGGTCAGGTTATAATGAGGAGGAAGGTCAGGTTATAATGAGGAGGAAGGTCAGGTTATAATGAGGAGGAAGGTCAGGTTATAATGAGGAGGAAGGTCAGGTTATAATGAGGAGGAAGGTCAGGTTATAATGAGACTATGAGGGCGGAGGGAAGGCACTGGGGGATCGAGCCCCGACCCTGCAAGGCGCCAGTCCGTAGCTGTACGGACCGAGGGAGACAGGCGGGTCAGGAAGGTGGGTGACGCCTCACCCTCAAGACGGTGAGGACAAGGAGTGAGCCAGGGGTGAGAGGCGGGGCCCAAGAGACGGAGCTCAACCCCAACTCACCAAGACTGAGTCAAGTGTAAACACTGAGATGGTCGGGGAGTGTCGTGAGGGATGTCCGGCGTCATGGCGACTGGTGGAGGTTCAGGCAGCGTCTCTCCTACAAATATTGACGATACCTTTGAGGACACTGGGGAACCACTGTTGCATGCCACACATTTAGATCATGAACGTCACCCGGTCTTAGAAGAGGATCTAGATGGAGATTTCCTAGACAGCAAACATCACAGCAAGGCAAACAGATTGGAGGCGAAACGCCGCCAACTTACAGAGGTAAACAGAGACCATCCCCCCAAACACACACCGAAACTACGACGTTGGTACAACGTTCGAACAAGATTTAACACCACCTAACCAGTTATAACAACCAATATAGCAAGTTGTAACAACGTTCTAATACGTCATAAACACGTTAAGCCAAGATGTAACAACGTTATTACAAGTTGTAACAAGCGGAAAATAGAGACAGTTTCGGTTTGTGTTTCCAGGGATGCCGGCATACACCACGCGGCCTCAGTATCAACTTCCACAGGTCAACCAAGGTGGGCCAAGTTCTTCTGATTTGCAAACTTTCATCATTGCCTTTGATGGCGAAGAGGAAAATGTGTTCAGAAACAGCCAGGCACAAAGTATCTTATATAATGCCATTCCCAAGATATTCGGGATCAACGTGCACAATATGAGACCAAATAAACAAAAAAACCTGATCGCAGTGGACCACAAACATGGCGGAGAACTAAAGCTCTCAGACATTACTGACATCTGTGGCCACAAAGTCAAGTGCTACAAACCACTAGGGGACCGATTAACAAAATATGTAATCCGACATGTGGTAGACATCAGTGTTGACGACATCAAGGCACAACTTAAGACACATGACATCCCGATCCATGGAATCAAAAAATTATGTGAAGAACAAACGGAGAACAGAGTGATACAGGCACTGCTCTGCCTACCTTTCTAGACTACATTCCCCCCTGAGAGGATTTGGTTAAATGGCTTCCTCCATAAACTAGAGGTGTATATACCACGTCTCACTCAGTGTTTTAAATGTAAAGGTTATAACCATACCTGGAAAGGCTGCACCAAAGACATTAAATGTGGGAAATGCTCTGGTTCCCATTACACGCAAGATTGTACATCAGATACACTCACCTGCTCAAACTGTGGTGGCGATCAAGACATTACATTCAAACAATGTCCTTCATACATAGCAGCAGCAGCAAAAACTAAGGTTCTCCCTACCAACAACCTGCTATACAGTAGTGCACTGAAACAACCTAACACAGCCCATCATCAAACACTACCTCACACTCAACCACAACCTTTGCGTGTTCCTGATATATCTGTCACCGACATTAACACAACCCCAGGGTCCAACCATCTCTCACAAAATGCACAACTGAGTCCTGATCTTGTTGAAACTCTTGTCACTCCCATTGAAAATGATCTTGTTGAAACTTTTGTCACACGCCTCGAAAATGCACTAGAAAACACGCTGGACCGACTTCTAACTAAATTCTTTACGCAAGTAACACAACCCACCCCTGAGGCTGACCCAAAAGATATCCCATCAACAGCTACAGACACTGACATCCGCCCAAACAAAGCCACCATTGCTGGACACACATTGTTTGAACAGATGATAGAAAAACCCATAAATAACTCCCTAGCACGCCTTACCAAAATCATTCCCCAGGCTGACTTGCCACAAACCCAAACCGCCAGTACCAAGAGTAAGGCACAGCCCACATCCACATCTAGGTATCCAACACGTACTACAACTGGCATGCCAAGGAAAACAGACACATCCATAACCCACACATCCTAAATGGCTCCCCTAACCTTCATGACTTGGAACGCAAAAAGCATTAAAACATCTCTCACAGAACTTAAACAATTCCTTTACTCATCGAAACCAGACTTAGCTTTCATAACCGAATCCTGGCTCACTCCCAAACAAAATCCTATTTTTAAAAACTTTCAGATGCAGAGACTGGACAGACCAAACCGTATGGAGGTGGTATTTTCCTCCTAACACGGAGTAACATGACATGTAAACCTGCAACGCTTACACATTTTGTAAATGGTAAACTAGAAATTTTAGCGTGCCTAATACCCTACAATGGTACACACATATCCTTTCTAGGTATATACAACCCTGGTGGCACAATAAATTTAAATGAACTAGAATTCTATCTAAACCAACTACGGCAACCGATCATTGTTACAGGTGATCTCAATACAAACCTCCCCACATGGAGTAGAGGCACCCAGAATACTGCAGACACCGATTTATATAACTACTGAGACACTACACCATATATTCTTCTTTCGCCGCCCTACCTTCCAACCTACTTTAACTACAGAACCAATTATGAAGCCTCACTGGACATCTGCTTTGGCTCTGCACACTTTCAACATGAACTACAGTTTCATACTGGACCAGATATTGGTAGTGACCACAAACCCCTCATTATAAAATTTACTAACTTTCAGCCACCAACCCACCCCCTAACGCTCCCCAAGTGGAACATTAAGAAACAAGATAAGAAAAAATGGGCTGATACTGTCTGCCTCCCAGATACAGACGATGTAGACCCCAACACGCAACTATCCACAATCACCTCGGCCATAAATTGTGCAGCCACCCAAATGCTCAGGAAAACTTCAGGACATAGGTCCAACAAACCACTTAAACTGTGGTGGAACGCGGAATGTGCACGAACAGTCGCTTTACGCCGACGAGCCATACAAAAACAAAGACGTCAACCCTCCCTACAGAACTGGGTCAATCTCCGGCGGGCTACAGCAGAAGCCAAAAAACCATACTGTCAGCAAAGCGAGCATCATGGGCAAAATTTTGTGATAGCCTCACACCCACTACGCCACATTCAAAATTCTGGGCTACATTTAACAGCATTAAAGGTCGCCCAACATTCCCTTCGTTTCCCCCTGATGATCAACGGTTCACTCTGTCAAACACCTCAGGAGCGTGCAAATGTTCTCGCTGAATGCCTTAAAGTTACCCTCTCAACACCCTTCATGCCCAAGAACTCCCCCTCAGACAAGAAATTGACCGTGCCATACTGCTACCCATGCTCGGTGTCGACAACATGTACACCTTAAGCGAGCTACAATTAGCCTTAACCCGCCTACCTCTTGGCAAGGCACCTGGAGACGATGGAATTCCATATGAACTCATTAAATATCTTCCATCGACTGCACATAGTACTCTCCTAAACTATTACAACCTATGCTGGACTCACGGAAATATTCCCTCACAATGGCAGACCAGTATTATTCTTCCTTTCCTTAAACCAGGAAAAGACCCATCCCAACCTGTGTCATACAGACCTATATCCCTACTATCATGCCTCAGTAAAGTCATGGAAAGACTAGTACATACTCGCCTCCAATGGTATCTAGAGTATAATAATATTATACCGTCACTCCAAGCTGGATTTCGACCGCAATGCTCCACGCTAGATCAAATACTCTGTCTTGAACATGAAATCCGCACCTCCCTCAGAAGCAACTAAATTTTGTATTGTTCTCTACTTAGACCTCAAAGGAGCTTTTGATAGCATTTCTCATACTTGCCTCCTCGCAAAGCTTGCGGGTTTAGGCGTACAGGGAAGATTACTTTTATGGTTAAAATCCTATCTTACGAACAGGACCTCTAAAGTCTATATACAAGGCGAGTTTTCCGATGACATCCCAATACAAACGGGTGTCCCGCAAGGCTCCATACTAAGCCCAACCCTTTTTACCACATTCTTAGCAGATTTGCCTAACATCCATCCTGTTCACCTCTCGGCGTACGCCGACGACTTAACACTGTATTATTCAGACAATGCCTTACCTAATACAGTCTCAACAATGCAAACAGCACTTGCCCACCTCATAGATTGGACACAACAATGGGGCCTTCAAGTTAGTACTACCAAAACCTATTATCAAATTTTCACTAAAAAAAGACTTGCTTATCTACCCACCCTCACAATACACAACACTCCCATCCAACACGTACGAGAACATAAATACCTTGGCATGCACTTAGACTCGCCCTCACTTACCTGGACAGCACACATTCAACACCTTAAACAGACGACACAACCCTGACTCGCCATACTGAAAGCCCTCACTGGCACCACCTGGGGAGCACACCATAAAATCTTGCTCCGTTTCTATACAACCAACATTCGCAGCCAACTAGACTATTGTTGCTAAGCATATGCGTCGGCTGCGCCTACTAGCCTACAGAGCCTAGAGGTCATCCAAAACAATGCCATGCGACTTATATGTGGCGCAATGCGTTCCACTCTTATCCTTTTACCGGTAAACGGGCCTCACAAGCCTAGCCACCAGACGAGACAATGTGTGCCAACTATCTGTCACTCTGTACCACCGCTCACCAGACACACCCATACAGATCAAAAATTAACCCAACAGTTAACCCACATAACCCCCGCTTCCCAACCAATCATTCACAACCTTTCCTCACACGGGCTACAAATAACCTCAATATAGACCTCTCTCTACTCCAAAACTCGGAAACCCAACTTACTGTTCCCCCTATTCCACCTTGGCTTTATACAACTCCTAATACAGCAATACAACTGGAAGACAACATTCCAAACTCAGCCATAGCCTCAGTCTTTCTCTCAACAATGAAAAATTGCTACCCAAATACCAAAGCGATTTATACAGATGGATCTCGCATCATCATGAACAACGTACCCTCGGTCACTAGCGCTGTATGGATACCGGAATACCATCTCAAGCAGGGATGGCGGTTACCAAACCAACTATCTGTTTTCACAGCTGAATTATATGCCTTATATCAAGCTCTGCAAACAATCACAACATTACCAATCGGGACATATACAATCTGCAGTGACTCCAAGAGTGCGGTTCAAGCCATTACGTACTCTTCAACAACGTGCAAGGAGTTTGTTTACCCATGTCTTCAACTTCTTCATGAACATCGATTGAACGGTTATGATACCTCTATCCAATGGGTCCCAGCGCATTGTGGTATTCTCCATAATGAACTAGTAGACCAACTAGCCAAAGCAATGCACAACACACCTCACATTACCCGTCATCCAGTTCCTCATGTTGCACGTCACCTTTGTACTATGGGTCCATTAAAAAGAAATGGGAAACTTGGAAACATGTCAGATATAAAAGCAGAGAAATTGATATAGCGATGACCAGATTAAGGCTGGGACACACCAAACTAGCAGCACACAGCTCTAAGTACAGAACAGACATCAACGAACTCTGCATCCACTGTCAGGTGCCTGAACCAGTCGAACACTATCTCCTTCACTGCTTCCGACATTATAGTGCCAGAGTAAATCTCAAACAAGTACTTATCTCACTTAAAATACCCTTCACCATCGAGCATATATTAGGAGGCGGTGACCACTCGTCACAAGAAAAATACCAAATAGTCAAAGCACTGGCTAAATATCTCCAGTCGACCAACAAATTGGGTCACATGTGACCCGCGCCACATGTATACCTGGCGCCACCAACAGGTAAACACAGACAACAACTGCCTCGGGGCAGCACCAAGGATCAGCTGACGCCATAAACACAACACACCGCCCTGCGGTGCGGCGAGTCTCCCTACAACACACACCTCTGTTGTAGTCGCCGCTCCTCCACCTACAACACAACCCAACAAGCACCTTTGACACTCTTATCATCGTCAACATAAACGCGTCTCCCAACACCTGTACTGGTGCTGTCATCGGCAGGACAAACCCTTCATGCAAACTGAACCTATCAACAAGAAGAAGTAAACACTGACCTCTCGTGAATGGTTTGTTTACATTGTTAACTTGGCGCGTGTAGGTCCAGCGTGGGGGGGGGGCACGAGCTACCGTGTCATGTCACGGGGCACACCAGCTGTCACGGGGCACACTAGCTGTCACGGGGCACCACCAGCTGTCACGAGTCACACCCAGCTGTCAAACACCAGCTGTCACCAGCAACACGCGCACATCCTCACTCTCCACAAGACAAAACAGGACTGATGTAATTCAAACATTGGTCACCTGTCTTCCAGGGCGACGCCGCCGGGAAAAAGTGTCGTACAACCACAAGAGCTTCCTCCTCTCTCTCCCAACAACCTGCCGCTCCCTATATCTTCCTATACCCCTTCCTATACACCAAACTAAGATAAATAAAGAGAGAAAGCAGGAGAGCAAGAGCCACATACAACCTCACCACACACGCCCTCACCACACGTCTGGCCGTCCAGTGCCACTCTGACAATGGCGGGGCAGGACGCGGTTGCCAGCTCCTCAACAATACTTAACAACTCACAATATTTCTTAACACTTCTTCTTGAGTTACAAGCGGTAACTATAGTTACTATAGTAACTTAATGCACTCGCAGGTAAACCATCTTGCACTCCAGTAATGAGAACATGCACTCATTAACGGCCCCTTCTTAAGAAAACAGTAATTGGGACCTGTGAAGTTAGTGTTTTGTTGGGGGAGGTGGTGGTGGGGGAGGGGGGGGGGGTGGTGGTGGGGGTGGGGGGGGGGTGGTATTGGTGGTAGGGGTGGTGGTGGGGAAGGTGCTGGGGGTGGTAGTAATGGGTGGTGGTGGTGAGGGTGGTGGTTATGGTGGTGGTGGGGGGGGGGATGGTGATGGGGGGTGGTGGGGGGTATTGGTGGAGTGGTGGGGGTGGTGGTAGTTGGGGTGGTGGTGGTGGTAGGCTGGTGATGGTGATGAGGGGGGGGTGGTGGTAGTGGGGGGGGGGTGGTGGTAGTGGGGGGGGGGTGGTAGTGGGGGTGGGTGGTGGTGGTAACGGGGTGCTGGTGGGGGTGGTGGTGGGAGGTGGTGGGGGGTTGTGGTGGAGGGGGGTTGGTGGTGTGGGGGGGTGGTGGAGGTGGTGGGGGGTGGCGGTGGTGATAGTGGGGAGGGGGTGGTGGTGGTGGGGGGGGGTGAGGGTGGGGGTGGTGATTAGGGTGGTGGTGGTGGTGGGGGTTGGTGGTGGAGGGTGATGGTGGTGGTGGGTGGTGGTGGTGATTAGGGTGGGGGTGGTGGTGGTGGGGGTGGTGGTGGTGGTGGGGGTGGTGGGGGTGGTGGTGGTGTTGGTGGTGGTGTTGGTGGTGTGGGTGGTGGTGGTGGGGTGGTGGTGGTGGGGGGTGGGGGTAGGGGTATGGTGGGGGTGGTGCTGGTGGTGGGGGTGGTGGTGGTGGAGGGGGTGGTGGTAGTTGGGGGTGGTGGTGGTGGTGGTGGGGGGTGGTGGTGGCGGTAGGGGTGTGGTGGTGGTGGGGGTGGTGGTAGTGGAGGTGGTGGTGGGTGGTGGTGGTGGTGGTGGGTGGTGGTAGTGGTGACGGTGGGGGTGGTGGTGGGGGTGGTGGTGGGGGTGGTGGTGGTGGTGGTGGTGGGGGTGGTGGTGGTGGTGGTGGGAGAGAGGTGGTGGTGGTGGGAGAAAGGTGGTGGTGGTGGGGGAAGTGATAATGGTGGTGGTGGTGGGGGGAGAGTTGGTGGTTGTGAGGGGAGAGGTGGTTGTGAGGGGAGAGGTGGTGGTGGTGGGAGAGGTGGTGGTGGGGGGAGAGGTGGTGCGGGGAGAGGTGGTGGTGGTGGGGAGGAGAGCTGGTGGTGGGGGGAGAGGTGGTGGTGGTGGGGGAGAGGTGGTAGTGGGAGAGAGGTCGTGGTAGTGGTAGAGAGGTGGTGGTGGTGGGAGAGGGAGTGGTGGGAGAGGTGGTGGTGGTGGGAAAGAGGTTGTGGTGGTGGGAGAGGTGGTGGTGGTGGGAGACGTAGTGGGGGGATTGGGGTGGGTGGGTTGTGGTGGTAGGTGGTGGTGGTGGGGGGGGGTGGTGAGGGGGGTGAGGGTAGGGATGGTGGTGGGTGGTGGTGGTGGTAAGTGGGGTGGTGGTGGTGGTGGTGGTGGTGCGTGGTGTCGGTGGGTGGTAGTGGTAAGGGGTGGTTTTGGTAGTGGTGGTGGTGGTGGGGGTGGATGTGGTGTGTTGGTGGTGGGTGGTGGGGGGGTGTGGTGATGGTGGTGCGGGGTGGGGGGGTGGGGTGGTGGTTGTGGTGGTGGTGGAGGGGTGGTGGGGGTGGTGGTGATCGTGGTGGTGGTGGTGGTGGGGGTGGTGGTGGTGGTGGTAGGGATGGTGGTAGTGGTGAGGGGTGGTGGTGGTGGTGGTGGTAGGGATGGTGGTGGTGGTGAGGGGTGGTGCTGGGGGTGGTAGAGGTGGTGGGTTGTGGGGTGGTGGTGATGGTGGTGGTGGTGGTAGGAGAGGTGGTGGTGGTGGGATAAAGGTTGTGGTGGTGGTGGGAGAGGTGGTGGTGGTAGGAGAGAGGTTGTGGTGGTGGGAGAGAGATGGTGGTGGTGGTGGGGTGAGAGGTGGTGGTGGTGGGAGAAGTGGTGGTG
This sequence comes from Procambarus clarkii, assembly GCF_040958095.1. Classification (NCBI taxonomy): domain Eukaryota; kingdom Metazoa; phylum Arthropoda; class Malacostraca; order Decapoda; family Cambaridae; genus Procambarus; species Procambarus clarkii. The sequence continues at coordinate 49,867,751 of NC_091163.1, read as the reverse complement.
GGGAGAGATGTGATGGTGGTGGGGTGAGAGGTGGTGGGGGAGAGAGGTGGTGCTGGTGGGAGAGAGATGGTGGTGGAGGGGAGAGGTGGTGGTGGGAGAGAGGTGGTGGTGGTGGTGGGAGAGGTGGTGGTGGGAGAGGTGGTGATGGGGGGTGAGGTGGTGGTGGTGGTGGTCGGGGGAGAGGTGGTGGTGGTGGGAGAGGTGGTGGTGGTGGTGGTGGGAGAGGTGGTGGTGGGAGAGAGGTGGTGGTGGTGGGAGAGGTGGTGGTCGGGGGAGAGGTGGTGGTGGTCGGGGGAGGTGGTGGAGGGGGAGAGGTGGTGGTGGTGGGAGAGAGGTGGTGGTGGTGGTCGGAGAGGTGGTGGTGGTGGGAGAGGTGGTGGTGGAGGGAGAGGTGGTGTGGGGAGAGGTGGTGGTGGTGGGGAGGAGAGCTGGTGGTAGGGGGAGAGGTGGTGGTGGTGGTGGGAGAGGTGGTGGTGGTGGAAGAGGTGGTGGTGGTAGGAGAGGTGGTGGTGGGGGGAGAGGTGGTGTGGGGAGAGGTGGTGGTGGTGGGGAGGAGAGCTGGTGGTGGGGGGGAGAGGTGGTGGTGGTGGTGGGAGAGGTGGTGGTGGTCGGGGGAGAGGTGGTGGTGGTGGGAGAGGTGGGGGTGGGGGGAGAGGTGGTGGTGGTGGGAGAGGGAGTGGTGGGAGAGGTGGTGGTGGTGGAAGAGGTGGTGGTGGTAGGAGAGGTGGTGGTGGGGGGAGAGGTGGTGTGGGGAGAGGTGGTGGTGGTGGGGAGGAGAACTGGTGGTGGGGGGGAGAGGTGGTGGTGGTGGTGGGAGAGGTGGTGGTGGTCGGGGGAGAGGTGGTGGTGGTGGGAGAGGTGGGGGTGGGGGGAGAGGTGGTGGTGGTGGGAGTGGGAGAGGTGGTGGTGGTGGGTGATGTGGTGGTGGTGGGAGAAGTGGTGGTGGGGGGAGAGAGGTGGTGATGGGAGAGAGCTGATGGTGGTGGTGGGAGAGGTGGTGGTGGTGGGTGATGTGGTGGTGGTGGGAGAGGTGGTAGTGGGAGGAGAGAGGTGGTGGTGGGAGAGAGCTGATGGTGGTGGTGGGAGAGAGGTGGTGGTGGTGGGAGAAAGGTGGTGGTGGGGGGAGAGGCGGTGGTGGGAGAGGTGGTGGTGGGGGAGGTGGTGGTGGGAGTGAGGTGGTACTGGTGGGAGAGGTCGTGGTGGTGTGAGAGGTGGTGGTGGTGGGAGAGGTGGTGGTGGGGGGAGAGGTGGTGGTGGGAGAGGTGGTGGTGGGAGAGAGGTGGTGGTGGTGGGAGAGAGGTGGTGGTGGGAGAGAGGTGGTGGTGGGAGAGGTGGTGGTGGTGGGAGAGAGGTGGTGGGGGGAGAGGTGGTGGTGTTCGGGGGAGAGGTGGTGGTGGGAGAGAGGTGGTGGTGGTGGGAGAGAGGTGGTGGTGGGAGAGAGGTGGTGGTGGGAGAGGTGGTGGTAGTGGGAGAGAGGTGGTGGGGGGAGAGGTGGTGGTGGTGGGTGATGTGGTGGTGGTGGGAGAAGTGGTGGTGGGGGGAGAGAGGTGGTGGTGGGAGAGAGGTGGTGGTGGTGGGAAAGAGGTTGTGGTGGGGGGAGAGGTGGTAGTGGGAGAGGTGGTGGTGGGAGAGGTGGTGGTGGGAGTGAGGTGGTACTGGTGGGAGAGGTCGTGGTGGTGTGAGAGGTGGTGGTGGTGGGAGAGGTGGTGGTGGGGGGAGAGGTGGTGGTGGGAGAGGTGGTGGTGGGAGAGAGGTGGTGGTGGTGGGAGAGAGGTGGTGGTGGGAGAGAGGTGGTGGTGGGAGAGGTGGTGGTGGTGGGAGAGAAGTGGTGGGGGGAGAGGTGGTGGTGTTCGGGGTGTCGGAAAATCCGACACCATTTAATAAGCATACAGATAATAGCTGTATTGTATAAACAAGTTACCCATAGAAAACGTAACTTGTAGTGGAATTACCGTCTAAAGAAAACGGGATATCATCACCACATACTATTATAATTCACCAGCTATTCTGCTGGGAATTATTCTTAAATACATTAGTCTTTGGACTTTACCATCATAAAAACATCTTATATAAATTAACTTAATTATCAATATTAAAGTAGAGTAAATGTGACCCTTCTATCACTTTTTGAAATCTGGACAAAGTAAGCCAGGCGTCAGAGTGAGGAAGGAGGGCAGCCATTGTTATACGAGACCAGAGGCTCACACGGGAGCAAATTCGGCTCCTGTTAATTTTACTTGGACGTAGTGTTATGGATACCAAAGGTGTACCATCTGTCAACACGCTGTCAACAAATCAAGTTAAGTGTTCTTTCCGAAACCCATTATTTATCATTAGTGGCCATTAATGTCATTATATAGGGTGACCCGGTTAGATCACATGGAAGCCTCAAACTAAAGGTAATTAAGCCAGGTCTTCATGTTCCATGTACTGTTTTCTCTGATATACTTGTCATATATAGGTATCTGGCTTCACAGCTAGCGCACTTTTGACAGGTCAAGACGAGGATGCAAGATTTGTGCACCAGTTACTGGGTGATATGGAAGCTACCTCAAAGAGGATAATTTGGTGTCTACACCCTAGTTATACCTGGTGGACTAACCTGCTGTACTATAAGATAAGGAACCTTTTTAATGTATGTAGTTATTTCTGTAGTTTGATTGGCTGCATATATATATTAATTTAATAACCCCCCCCCCCCTAATGTATAGAGGATCGATTTGTGAGATTATGAGATTATTGCAGAAATACAGTCCACTTATCATTATACAAATTGCTATCGAAGTATATAAATTAACGTAAATATAAATTCATATAAATTAAATAAATATAAATCTCACAGGTCGGTTCCCACATTATTTGGACCTTCGGAACCGGAATATTCGGTCCTATGAACCCACATTTGGTCATCTTAGTACCAGATGAACCAGTTAACCAGTGGATTCATTAAATATACTAGTGCAGTGTTATTTAAACAAAGCCAGCAGTCAAGACGGCAGCGTAGCCTCGAGGGAGCTCAGGAGCCTCCCTCAGCCCAGTTCAGCTTCGTCAGCGGTTTCATGCACACCCACAGATATTTGGTGGCGTGTTATTTCGTGAAATGACAGTGCTAATATAGAATCCAGCCAAATTAGTGACTGTGTCTTCGCGAGATTGTTCACGGATTTCGTGGTGTTACATTTCGCGAGAGATTATCTACGAATTTTGTGGACTTTATTTCGCGAGGTCACTAATAATATTTAATACTTCTAGATAATATTAGAAGTTTCATAGAGGCTAATTAAGAGGCTATTATCAATAATTGTGTATATTATTTCTCCAAAATAGAGAATTATTTAATATATATTGCACTAGTGATCACAGTATAATATTTACTAATTGCCAACCCACAACAGGGTAGGATATTAACCATTGACTAGTTGAACTATTATCGTTCATCCTAGTCCCATTATTACCATAGTCAGTTGTACTATATTCAACAACCTAACACCATTAATGAATGGTCCAGACCCTATTTTGGGTGTAATTTTTATCAACTCGAATTGAGTTGTATATATAATAATTTACTTATGATCATTACACCTTTGAGTGATTAATTAGTGTCTCTACCATCCTAGGGTGATATAGAAGAGCTAACCTATAGGTACTTCCATGACACTGGTTTATCACTCAAATCATTAGTGTGTATGATTGTATATATATAATGTGTATTAATTTTAAGTGCTAACCTCTAGTAGAGGTAGGATTATTGCCTAGTGAGTTCAGAATTTACCCTAGGCTACCATCAGTGCTTGTTCAGTATTATGAGCAGCCCAAATACAAGCCCCACAAGGCTTCACCAACTAGCCAGGATGGATAATGCAGGGAGAATGAAAAGAACCCTTGCAGGTCTTAAAGGCCACTTAACAAGACAGATCAAGAAATATGAAGATTTGTCACAACAATCTCAAGTTGATTATGCTGACCTGGAAAGCTATTATCAAGCAGCTGCAGGTAAATTTGAGCAAATCAAATGTCAAATAGCAACATATGTGGCTGAACTTGCCAACACCAATTTATCAGAAACAGAAATAGACGACATTATGGTTGATCTTGCGAATTATGAAGATCACACTCAGGCCACGTTACAGCCTTATGTCAAATTAATTGCCCAGAACAAGGCAACAGCAACAACAACAACAGTTGCATCTAATACGAGTCAAGCAGAAGCTCGACTCCCTCCAATTAATTTACCCACTTTCTCAGGAAAAGATGAGGAAGATTGGGACGAATTTTGGAACAAATTCGTTGACCTTGTAGACTCAAAACAATCTTTACCAAAGAGTAGTAAATTCTCTTATTTGCAAGGTCAATTATCAGGTGAGGCTAAAACAGTAGTATCCCATCTGAGATTAACTAATGACGGCTATGATCTGGCAGTAAAACTCCTCAAGGATAATTATGCTGATCCAGAAGTAAGAACATCACATTTAGTTCATGAGCTGTTGCATTTACCCCCACCGGAGGCTTCAGCTGATTCACTCCAAGTCTTCAAGCTGGAGGTAGAATCATTGATCAATGCCCTCAGCCTGACAGCAGATACAAACGGGGCTGAGTGGGTCTTGAAAATAATTGTCCAAGAGAAAATACCTAGGGACATATTGAGACAAATGAGTGCTCATTACAATAAAAGTATCTTATCCATGAATGAAATATCTGAAGGTTTAAAGTCAGTAGTTCATCAATTACGAACACATGACAAATTAAAACCACCAAGTAAACCCTCAGAAACCAATAATAGTAAACCACAGAGTACCAAAGGTACTCCAAATCAATCTAGACAATATAATTCAACACCAAAGTGGAACAGTAGCAGTGTGGGCGTATATGCAGTGGGACCCTCCAAGCCTATAGTTACTGTGTCACCCAAGAACGTGACACCAAAGGGTACTGGAAGCTATGGAACATGTTTGTTCTGCAATGAGAAACATTCAATGTACCACTGCTCTAATTTTCCTGATAGTGACGCCCGTGTTGAGCGACTCAAGGATTTGCAACATTGCACGAGGTGCCTCAGGAAACATAACATCAAGGACTGTGATACCCAATTACACACCTGTAATAGGTGTAACAAAGGTCAGCACCATGCAGCATTGTGCAGAGACACCAAAACAACGTCTCCAAACCCCAAGGTGGAAGATAGCATTCCCACCACAGTACAGTACTGCAAGGTGCAACCAACAAAGAGTGTCCAATCGGCAAAGTCTAAAGGTAATACGACTTTGCCTACTGCCCAAATTACCATCCTGAATAAGAGGGCCAAGGTCTATACCCGTGGGTTGTTTGACCAAGGATCCCAGAGAACATATATCACTAAAAAGTTGGCAGATGAATTACAATTAAGGCCTGTAGCCCAGATGTCATTCAACATCTCAGGGTTTGTAACAGATGCAGGACCTCAAGTCTACCAGGTGGTACAACCATCAGTACGCTTAGGCAGGTACGTCTGTCGAGTACAAGCCATTGTGGTGGACAAAATACCAGTAGACCTACAAGTTCAAGGTCTGAGAGCAACAGCCAAATTCCTGAGAAATAGAGGAATAAAATTGGCAGATAATATTAAGTCTGATCACCTCACTGACTTCGGTCTCCTTGTTGGGACAGACTATTGCCATCGATTCATCGGTAGCCCTACTAAATATCAGGGTATAACCATGTTAAACTCTGCAGGAGGTAAATTACTCTCAGGCCCAGTATCAAGCCTGAGGAGACCTATGCCTGCAGATAAACAATACCAGTAGAAATCTAAATTTGTCAGCTGATTATATTTCTCCAGTAGCATTATACTAAGGAGATTACAGTTGACTATACCAACAGAGGTTGATGTTAGTATCATCATTTGAAGCTGAAGATGAGTTCATGAGGCCTCAGTGGCAAATCAGTGAACAGTAGCCTAAAACAGCTACAAGTCACTGCGACCAATGTCACTGAACCCACTGCAGTCTCAGAACCATACTTTACTTTAATGATGAGCTATTCAATCTTCTGAATCAATTAACTAAATTAAACCCCAATAAATCTGATGACTGATTTGATACATTTATTATTTAATCAAGATGTATTCCATGGGCCTCAGTGTTTATATATCAGTGACCAGTTACCTGAACAAACTTCAAGTTATATCTAATGTCACTGATCTCACTGCAGTCCCTGAATCATACTTGACTGTAGTACTTGATCACATCCAGTCTTCTGGGTAAAATAATATGTAATAAGGCTTGAATATTAGCCTTTCAAGAGTTGACAGGGAAATGAAATTGCATTAGACTTCTAACCCCTGCAACTCTAGTACGGGACATCCGTCCTGTACGAACAGACGCACAAATGTGTGATTACTAACTACTAACATCAAATTAATCTAATAATTCGAAGGAGGAGTATCGGTGTTCGTCTGTTCTAAATAGGACTTCGACCCGTGAGCAGCCCCCTGGGGAATTATGTCGGAAAATCCGACACCATTTAATAATCATACAGATAATAGCTGTATTGTATAAACAAGTTACCCATAGAAAACGTAACTTGTAGTGGAATTACCGTCTAAAGAAAACGGGATATCATCACCACATACTATTATAATTCACCAGCTATTCTGCTGGGAATTATTCTTAAATACATTAGTCTTTGGACTTTACCATCATAAAAACATCTTATATAAATTAACTTAATTATCAATATTAAAGTAGAGTAAATGTGACCCTTCTATCACTTTTTGAAATCTGGACAAAGTAAGCCAGGCGTCAGAGTGAGGAAGGAGGGCAGCCATTGTTATACGAGACCAGAGGCTCACACGGGAGCAAATTCGGCTCCTGTTAATTTTACTTGGACGTAGTGTTATGGATACCAAAGGTGTACCATCTGTCAACACGCTGTCAACAAATCAAGTTAAGTGTTCTTTCCGAAACCCATTATTTATCATTAGTGGCCATTAATGTCATTATATAGGGTGACCCGGTTAGATCACATGGAAGCCTCAAACTAAAGGTAATTAAGCCAGGTCTTCATGTTCCATGTACTGTTTTCTCTGATATACTTGTCATATATAGGTATCTGGCTTCACAGCTAGCGCACTTTTGACAGGTCAAGACGAGGATGCAAGATTTGTGCACCAGTTACTGGGTGATATGGAAGCTACCTCAAAGAGGATAATTTGGTGTCTACACCCTAGTTATACCTGGTGGACTAACCTGCTGTACTATAAGATAAGGAACCTCTTTAATGTATGTAGTTATTTCTGTAGTTTGATTGGCTGCATATATATATTAATTTAATAACCCCCCCCCCTAATGTGTAGAGGATCGATTTGTGAGATTATGAGATTATTGCAGAAATACAGTCCACTTATCATTATACAAATTGCTATCGAAGTATATAAATTAACGTAAATATAAATTCATATAAATTAAATAAATATAAATCTCACAGGTCGGTTCCCACATTATTTGGACCTTCGGAACCGGAATATTCGGTCCTATGAACCCACATTTGGTCATCTTAGTACCAGATGAACCAGTTAACCAGTGGATTCATTAAATATACTAGTGCAGTGTTATTTAAACAAAGCCAGCAGTCAAGACGGCAGCGTAGCCTCGAGGGAGCTCAGGAGCCTCCCTCAGCCCAGTTCAGCTTCGTCAGCGGTTTCATGCACACCCACAGATATTTGGTGGCGTGTTATTTCGTGAAATGACAGCGCTAATATAGAATCCAGCCAAATTAGTGACTGTGTCTTCGCGAGATTGTTCACGGATTTCGTGGTGTTACATTTCGCGAGAGATTAACTACGAATTTTGTGGACTTTATTTCGCGAGGTCACTAATAATATTTAATACTTCTAGATAATATTAGAAGTTTCATAGAGGCTAATTAAGAGGCTATTATCAATAATTGTGTATATTATTTCTCCAAAATAGAGAATTATTTAATATATATTGCACTAGTGATCACAGTATAATATTTACTAATTGCCAACCCACAACAGGGTAGGATATTAACCATTGACTAGTTGAACTATTATCGTTCATCCTAGTCCCATTATTACCATAGTCAGTTGTACTATATTGAACAACCTAACACCATTAATGAATGGTCCAGACCCTATTTTGGGTGTAATTTTTATCAACTCGAATTGAGTTGTATATATAATAATTTACTTATGATCATTACACCTTTGAGTGATTAATTAGTGTCTCTACCATCCTAGGGTGATATAGAAGAGCTAACCTATAGGTACTTCCATGACACTGGTTTATCACTCAAATCATTAGTGTGTATGATTGTATATATATAATGTGTATTAATTTTAAGTGCTAACCTCTAGTAGAGGTAGGATTATTGCCTAGTGAGTTCAGAATTTACCCTAGGCTACCATCAGTGCTTGTTCAGTATTATGAGCAGCCCAAATACAAGCCCCACAAGGCTTCACCAACTAGCCAGGATGGATAATGCAGGGAGAATGAAAAGAACCCTTGCAGGTCTTAAAGGCCACTTAACAAGACAGATCAAGAAATGTGAAGATTTGTCACAACAATCTCAAGTTGATTATGCTGACCTGGAAAGCTATTATCAAGCAGCTGCAGGTAAATTTGAGCAAATCAAATGTCAAATAGCAACATATGTGGCTGAACTTGCCAACACCAATTTATCAGAAACAGAAATAGACGACATTATGGTTGATCTTGCGAATTATGAAGATCACACTCAGGCCACGTTACAGCCTTATGTCAAATTAATTGCCCAGAACAAGGCAACAGCAACAACAACAACAGTTGCATCTAATACGAGTCAAGCAGAAGCTCGACTCCCTCCAATTAATTTACCCACTTTCTCAGGAAAAGATGAGGAAGATTGGGACGAATTTTGGAACAAATTCGTTGACCTTGTAGACTCAAAACAATCTTTACCAAAGAGTAGTAAATTCTCTTATTTGCAAGGTCAATTATCAGGTGAGGCTAAAACAGTAGTATCCCATCTGAGATTAACTAATGACGGCTATGATCTGGCAGTAAAACTCCTCAAGGATAATTATGCTGATCCAGAAGTAAGAACATCACATTTAGTTCATGAGCTGTTGCATTTACCCCCACCGGAGGCTTCAGCTGATTCACTCCAAGTCTTCAAGCTGGAGGTAGAATCATTGATCAATGCCCTCAGCCTGACAGCAGATACAAACGGGGCTGAGTGGGTCTTGAAAATAATTGTCCAGGAGAAAATACCTAGGGACATATTGAGACAAATGAGTGCTCATTACAATAAAAGTATCTTATCCATGAATGAAATATCTGAAGGTTTAAAGTCAGTAGTTCATCAATTACGAACACATGACAAATTAAAACCACCAAGTAAACCCTCAGAAACCAATAATAGTAAACCACAGAGTACCAAAGGTACTCCAAATCAATCTAGACAATATAATTCAACACCAAAGTGGAACAGTAGCAGTGTGGGCGTATATGCAGTGGGACCCTCCAAGCCTATAGTTACTGTGTCACCCAAGAACGTGACACCAAAGGGTACTGGAAGCTATGGAACATGTTTGTTCTGCAATGAGAAACATTCAATGTACCACTGCTCTAATTTTCCTGATAGTGACGCCCGTGTTGAGCGACTCAAGGATTTGCAACATTGCACGAGGTGCCTCAGGAAACATAACATCAAGGACTGTGATACCCAATTACACACCTGTAATAGGTGTAACAAAGGTCAGCACCATGCAGCATTGTGCAGAGACACCAAAACAACGTCTCCAAACCCCAAGGTGGAAGATAGCATTCCCACCACAGTACAGTACTGCAAGGTGCAACCAACAAAGAGTGTCCAATCGGCAAAGTCTAAAGGTAATACGACTTTGCCTACTGCCCAAATTACCATCCTGAATAAGAGGGCCAAGGTCTATACCCGTGGGTTGTTTGACCAAGGATCCCAGAGAACATATATCACTAAAAAGTTGGCAGATGAATTACAATTAAGGCCTGTAGCCCAGATGTCATTCAACATCTCAGGGTTTGTAACAGATGCAGGACCTCAAGTCTACCAGGTGGTACAACCATCAGTACGCTTAGGCAGGTACGTCTGTCGAGTACAAGCCATTGTGGTGGACAAAATACCAGTAGACCTACAAGTTCAAGGTCTGAGAGCAACAGCCAAATTCCTGAGAAATAGAGGAATAAAATTGGCAGATAATATTAAGTCTGATCACCTCACTGACTTCGGTCTCCTTGTTGGGACAGACTATTGCCATCGATTCATCGGTAGCCCTACTAAATATCAGGGTATAACCATGTTAAACTCTGCAGGAGGTAAATTACTCTCAGGCCCAGTATCAAGCCTGAGGAGACCTATGCCTGCAGATAAACAATACCAGTAGAAATCTAAATTTGTCAGCTGATTATATTTCTCCAGTAGCATTATACTAAGGAGATTACAGTTGACTATACCAACAGAGGTTGATGTTAGTATCATCATTTGAAGCTGAAGATGAGTTCATGAGGCCTCAGTGGCAAATCAGTGAACAGTAGCCTAAAACAGCTACAAGTCACTGCGACCAATGTCACTGAACCCACTGCAGTCTCAGAACCATACTTTACTTTAATGATGAGCTATTCAATCTTCTGAATCAATTAACTAAATTAAACCCCAATAAATCTGATGACTGATTTGATACATTTATTATTTAATCAAGATGTATTCCATGGGCCTCAGTGTTTATATATCAGTGACCAGTTACCTGAACAAACTTCAAGTTATATCTAATGTCACTGATCTCACTGCAGTCCCTGAATCATACTTGACTGTAGTACTTGATCACATCCAGTCTTCTGGGTAAAATAATATGTAATAAGGCTTGAATATTAGCCTTTCAAGAGTTGACAGGGAAATGAAATTGCATTAGACTTCTAACCCCTGCAACTCTAGTACGGGACATCCGTCCTGTACGAACAGACGCACAAATGTGTGATTACTAACTACTAACATCAAATTAATCTAATAATTCGAAGGAGGAGTATCGGTGTTCGTCTGTTCTAAATAGGACTTCGACCCGTGAGCAGCCCCCTGGGGAATTATGTCGGAAAATCCGACACCATTTAATAATCATACAGATAATAGCTGTATTGTATAAACAAGTTACCCATAGAAAACGTAACTTGTAGTGGAATTACCGTCTAAAGAAAACGGGATATCATCACCACATACTATTATAATTCACCAGCTATTCTGCTGGGAATTATTCTTAAATACATTAGTCTTTGGACTTTACCATCATAAAAACATCTTATATAAATTAACTTAATTATCAATATTAAAGTAGAGTAAATGTGACCCTTCTATCACTTTTTGAAATCTGGACAAAGTAAGCCAGGCGTCAGAGTGAGGAAGGAGGGCAGCCATTGTTATACGAGACCAGAGGCTCACACGGGAGCAAATTCGGCTCCTGTTAATTTTACTTGGACGTAGTGTTATGGATACCAAAGGTGTACCATCTGTCAACACGCTGTCAACAAATCAAGTTAAGTGTTCTTTCCGAAACCCATTATTTATCATTAGTGGCCATTAATGTCATTATATAGGGTGATCCGGTTAGATCACATGGAAGCCTCAAACTAAAGGTAATTAAGCCAGGTCTTCATGTTCCATGTACTGTTTTCTCTGATATACTTGTCATATATAGGTATCTGGCTTCACAGCTAGCGCACTTTTGACAGGTCAAGACGAGGATGCAAGATTTGTGCACCAGTTACTGGGTGATATGGAAGCTACCTCAAAGAGGATAATTTGGTGTCTACACCCTAGTTATACCTGGTGGACTAACCTGCTGTACTATAAGATAAGGAACCTCTTTAATGTATGTAGTTATTTCTGTAGTTTGATTGGCTGCATATATATATTAATTTAATAACCCCCCCCCCTAATGTGTAGAGGATCGATTTGTGAGATTATGAGATTATTGCAGAAATACAGTCCACTTATCATTATACAAATTGCTATCGAAGTATATAAATTAACGTAAATATAAATTCATATAAATTAAATAAATATAAATCTCACAGGTCGGTTCCCACATTATTTGGACCTTCGGAACCGGAATATTCGGTCCTATGAACCCACATTTGGTCATCTTAGTACCAGATGAACCAGTTAACCAGTGGATTCATTAAATATACTAGTGCAGTGTTATTTAAACAAAGCCAGCAGTCAAGACGGCAGCGTAGCCTCGAGGGAGCTCAGGAGCCTCCCTCAGCCCAGTTCAGCTTCGTCAGCGGTTTCATGCACACCCACAGATATTTGGTGGCATGTTATTTCGTGAAATGACAGCGCTAATATAGAATCCAGCCAAATTAGTGACTGTGTCTTCGCGAGATTGTTCACGGATTTCGTGGTGTTACATTTCGCGAGAGATTATCTACGAATTTTGTGGACTTTATTTCGCGAGGTCACTAATAATATTTAATACTTCTAGATAATATTAGAAGTTTCATAGAGGCTAATTAAGAGGCTATTATCAATAATTGTGTATATTATTTCTCCAAAATAGAGAATTATTTAATATATATTGCACTAGTGATCACAGTATAATATTTACTAATTGCCAACCCACAACAGGGTAGGATATTAACCATTGACTAGTTGAACTATTATCGTTCATCCTAGTCCCATTATTACCATAGTCAGTTGTACTATATTCAACAACCTAACACCATTAATGAATGGTCCAGACCCTATTTTGGGTGTAATTTTTATCAACTCGAATTGAGTTGTATATATAATAATTTACTTATGATCATTACACCTTTGAGTGATTAATTAGTGTCTCTACCATCCTAGGGTGATATAGAAGAGCTAACCTATAGGTACTTCCATGACACTGGTTTATCACTCAAATCATTAGTGTGTATGATTGTATATATATAATGTGTATTAATTTTAAGTGCTAACCTCTAGTAGAGGTAGGATTATTGCCTAGTGAGTTCAGAATTTACCCTAGGCTACCATCAGTGCTTGTTCAGTATTATGAGCAGCCCAAATACAAGCCCCACAAGGCTTCACCAACTAGCCAGGATGGATAATGCAGGGAGAATGAAAAGAACCCTTGCAGGTCTTAAAGGCCACTTAACAAGACAGATCAAGAAATGTGAAGATTTGTCACAACAATCTCAAGTTGATTATGCTGACCTGGAAAGCTATTATCAAGCAGCTGCAGGTAAATTTGAGCAAATCAAATGTCAAATAGCAACATATGTGGCTGAACTTGCCAACACCAATTTATCAGAAACAGAAATAGACGACATTATGGTTGATCTTGCGAATTATGAAGATCACACTCAGGCCACGTTACAGCCTTATGTCAAATTAATTGCCCAGAACAAGGCAACAGCAACAACAACAACAGTTGCATCTAATACGAGTCAAGCAGAAGCTCGACTCCCTCCAATTAATTTACCCACTTTCTCAGGAAAAGATGAGGAAGATTGGGACGAATTTTGGAACAAATTCGTTGACCTTGTAGACTCAAAACAATCTTTACCAAAGAGTAGTAAATTCTCTTATTTGCAAGGTCAATTATCAGGTGAGGCTAAAACAGTAGTATCCCATCTGAGATTAACTAATGACGGCTATGATCTGGCAGTAAAACTCCTCAAGGATAATTATGCTGATCCAGAAGTAAGAACATCACATTTAGTTCATGAGCTGTTGCATTTACCCCCACCGGAGGCTTCAGCTGATTCACTCCAAGTCTTCAAGCTGGAGGTAGAATCATTGATCAATGCCCTCAGCCTGACAGCAGATACAAACGGGGCTGAGTGGGTCTTGAAAATAATTGTCCAGGAGAAAATACCTAGGGACATATTGAGACAAATGAGTGCTCATTACAATAAAAGTATCTTATCCATGAATGAAATATCTGAAGGTTTAAAGTCAGTAGTTCATCAATTACGAACACATGACAAATTAAAACCACCAAGTAAACCCTCAGAAACCAATAATAGTAAACCACAGAGTACCAAAGGTACTCCAAATCAATCTAGACAATATAATTCAACACCAAAGTGGAACAGTAGCAGTGTGGGCGTATATGCAGTGGGACCCTCCAAGCCTATAGTTACTGTGTCACCCAAGAACGTGACACCAAAGGGTACTGGAAGCTATGGAACATGTTTGTTCTGCAATGAGAAACATTCAATGTACCACTGCTCTAATTTTCCTGATAGTGACGCCCGTGTTGAGCGACTCAAGGATTTGCAACATTGCACGAGGTGCCTCAGGAAACATAACATCAAGGACTGTGATACCCAATTACACACCTGTAATAGGTGTAACAAAGGTCAGCACCATGCAGCATTGTGCAGAGACACCAAAACAACGTCTCCAAACCCCAAGGTGGAAGATAGCATTCCCACCACAGTACAGTACTGCAAGGTGCAACCAACAAAGAGTGTCCAATCGGCAAAGTCTAAAGGTAATACGACTTTGCCTACTGCCCAAATTACCATCCTGAATAAGAGGGCCAAGGTCTATACCCGTGGGTTGTTTGACCAAGGATCCCAGAGAACATATATCACTAAAAAGTTGGCAGATGAATTACAATTAAGGCCTGTAGCCCAGATGTCATTCAACATCTCAGGGTTTGTAACAGATGCAGGACCTCAAGTCTACCAGGTGGTACAACCATCAGTACGCTTAGGCAGGTACGTCTGTCGAGTACAAGCCATTGTGGTGGACAAAATACCAGTAGACCTACAAGTTCAAGGTCTGAGAGCAACAGCCAAATTCCTGAGAAATAGAGGAATAAAATTGGCAGATAATATTAAGTCTGATCACCTCACTGACTTCGGTCTCCTTGTTGGGACAGACTATTGCCATCGATTCATCGGTAGCCCTACTAAATATCAGGGTATAACCATGTTAAACTCTGCAGGAGGTAAATTACTCTCAGGCCCAGTATCAAGCCTGAGGAGACCTATGCCTGCAGATAAACAATACCAGTAGAAATCTAAATTTGTCAGCTGATTATATTTCTCCAGTAGCATTATACTAAGGAGATTACAGTTGACTATACCAACAGAGGTTGATGTTAGTATCATCATTTGAAGCTGAAGATGAGTTCATGAGGCCTCAGTGGCAAATCAGTGAACAGTAGCCTAAAACAGCTACAAGTCACTGCGACCAATGTCACTGAACCCACTGCAGTCTCAGAACCATACTTTACTTTAATGATGAGCTATTCAATCTTCTGAATCAATTAACTAAATTAAACCCCAATAAATCTGATGACTGATTTGATACATTTATTATTTAATCAAGATGTATTCCATGGGCCTCAGTGTTTATATATCAGTGACCAATTACCTGAACAAACTTCAAGTTATATCTAATGTCACTGATCTCACTGCAGTCCCTGAATCATACTTGACTGTAGTACTTGATCACATCCAGTCTTCTGGGTAAAATAATATGTAATAAGGCTTGAATATTAGCCTTTCAAGAGTTGACAGGGAAATGAAATTGCATTAGACTTCTAACCCCTGCAACTCTAGTACGGGACATCCGTCCTGTACGAACAGACGCACAAATGTGTGATTACTAACTACTAACATCAAATTAATCTAATAATTCGAAGGAGGAGTATCGGTGTTCGTCTGTTCTAAATAGGACTTCGACCCGTGAGCAGCCCCCTGGGGAATTATGTCGGAAAATCCGACACCATTTAATAATCATACAGATAATAGCTGTATTGTATAAACAAGTTACCCATAGAAAACGTAACTTGTAGTGGAATTACCGTCTAAAGAAAACGGGATATCATCACCACATACTATTATAATTCACCAGCTATTCTGCTGGGAATTATTCTTAAATACATTAGTCTTTGGACTTTACCATCATAAAAACATCTTATATAAATTAACTTAATTATCAATATTAAAGTAGAGTAAATGTGACCCTTCTATCACTTTTTGAAATCTGGACAAAGTAAGCCAGGCGTCAGAGTGAGGAAGGAGGGCAGCCATTGTTATACGAGACCAGAGGCTCACACGGGAGCAAATTCGGCTCCTGTTAATTTTACTTGGACGTAGTGTTATGGATACCAAAGGTGTACCATCTGTCAACACGCTGTCAACAAATCAAGTTAAGTGTTCTTTCCGAAACCCATTATTTATCATTAGTGGCCATTAATGTCATTATATAGGGTGACCCGGTTAGATCACATGGAAGCCTCAAACTAAAGGTAATTAAGCCAGGTCTTCATGTTCCATGTACTGTTTTCTCTGATATACTTGTCATATATAGGTATCTGGCTTCACAGCTAGCGCACTTTTGACAGGTCAAGACGAGGATGCAAGATTTGTGCACCAGTTACTGGGTGATATGGAAGCTACCTCAAAGAGGATAATTTGGTGTCTACACCCTAGTTATACCTGGTGGACTAACCTGCTGTACTATAAGATAAGGAACCTCTTTAATGTATGTAGTTATTTCTGTAGTTTGATTGGCTGCATATATATATTAATTTAATAACCCCCCCCCTAATGTGTAGAGGATCGATTTGTGAGATTATGAGATTATTGCAGAAATACAGTCCACTTATCATTATACAAATTGCTATCGAAGTATATAAATTAACGTAAATATAAATTCATATAAATTAAATAAATATAAATCTCACAGGTCGGTTCCCACATTATTTGGACCTTCGGAACCGGAATATTCGGTCCTATGAACCCACATTTGGTCATCTTAGTACCAGATGAACCAGTTAACCAGTGGATTCATTAAATATACTAGTGCAGTGTTATTTAAACAAAGCCAGCAGTCAAGACGGCAGCGTAGCCTCGAGGGAGCTCAGGAGCCTCCCTCAGCCCAGTTCAGCTTCGTCAGCGGTTTCATGCACACCCACAGATATTTGGTGGCGTGTTATTTCGTGAAATGACAGCGCTAATATAGAATCCAGCCAAATTAGTGACTGTGTCTTCGCGAGATTGTTCACGGATTTCGTGGTGTTACATTTCGCGAGAGATTAACTACGAATTTTGTGGACTTTATTTCGCGAGGTCACTAATAATATTTAATACTTCTAGATAATATTAGAAGTTTCATAGAGGCTAATTAAGAGGCTATTATCAATAATTGTGTATATTATTTCTCCAAAATAGAGAATTATTTAATATATATTGCACTAGTGATCACAGTATAATATTTACTAATTGCCAACCCACAACAGGGTAGGATATTAACCATTGACTAGTTGAACTATTATCGTTCATCCTAGTCCCATTATTACCATAGTCAGTTGTACTATATTGAACAACCTAACACCATTAATGAATGGTCCAGACCCTATTTTGGGTGTAATTTTTATCAACTCGAATTGAGTTGTATATATAATAATTTACTTATGATCATTACACCTTTGAGTGATTAATTAGTGTCTCTACCATCCTAGGGTGATATAGAAGAGCTAACCTATAGGTACTTCCATGACACTGGTTTATCACTCAAATCATTAGTGTGTATGATTGTATATATATAATGTGTATTAATTTTAAGTGCTAACCTCTAGTAGAGGTAGGATTATTGCCTAGTGAGTTCAGAATTTACCCTAGGCTACCATCAGTGCTTGTTCAGTATTATGAGCAGCCCAAATACAAGCCCCACAAGGCTTCACCAACTAGCCAGGATGGATAATGCAGGGAGAATGAGAAGAACCCTTGCAGGTCTTAAAGGCCACTTAACAAGACAGATCAAGAAATGTGAAGATTTGTCACAACAATCTCAAGTTGATTATGCTGACCTGGAAAGCTATTATCAAGCAGCTGCAGGTAAATTTGAGCAAATCAAATGTCAAATAGCAACATATGTGGCTGAACTTGCCAACACCAATTTATCAGAAACAGAAATAGACGACATTATGGTTGATCTTGCGAATTATGAAGATCACACTCAGGCCACGTTACAGCCTTATGTCAAATTAATTGCCCAGAACAAGGCAACAGCAACAACAACAACAGTTGCATCTAATACGAGTCAAGCAGAAGCTCGACTCCCTCCAATTAATTTACCCACTTTCTCAGGAAAAGATGAGGAAGATTGGGACGAATTTTGGAACAAATTCGTTGACCTTGTAGACTCAAAACAATCTTTACCAAAGAGTAGTAAATTCTCTTATTTGCAAGGTCAATTATCAGGTGAGGCTAAAACAGTAGTATCCCATCTGAGATTAACTAATGACGGCTATGATCTGGCAGTAAAACTCCTCAAGGATAATTATGCTGATCCAGAAGTAAGAACATCACATTTAGTTCATGAGCTGTTGCATTTACCCCCACCGGAGGCTTCAGCTGATTCACTCCAAGTCTTCAAGCTGGAGGTAGAATCATTGATCAATGCCCTCAGCCTGACAGCAGATACAAACGGGGCTGAGTGGGTCTTGAAAATAATTGTCCAGGAGAAAATACCTAGGGACATATTGAGACAAATGAGTGCTCATTACAATAAAAGTATCTTATCCATGAATGAAATATCTGAAGGTTTAAAGTCAGTAGTTCATCAATTACGAACACATGACAAATTAAAACCACCAAGTAAACCCTCAGAAACCAATAATAGTAAACCACAGAGTACCAAAGGTACTCCAAATCAATCTAGACAATATAATTCAACACCAAAGTGGAACAGTAGCAGTGTGGGCGTATATGCAGTGGGACCCTCCAAGCCTATAGTTACTGTGTCACCCAAGAACGTGACACCAAAGGGTACTGGAAGCTATGGAACATGTTTGTTCTGCAATGAGAAACATTCAATGTACCACTGCTCTAATTTTCCTGATAGTGACGCCCGTGTTGAGCGACTCAAGGATTTGCAACATTGCACGAGGTGCCTCAGGAAACATAACATCAAGGACTGTGATACCCAATTACACACCTGTAATAGGTGTAACAAAGGTCAGCACCATGCAGCATTGTGCAGAGACACCAAAACAACGTCTCCAAACCCCAAGGTGGAAGATAGCATTCCCACCACAGTACAGTACTGCAAGGTGCAACCAACAAAGAGTGTCCAATCGGCAAAGTCTAAAGGTAATACGACTTTGCCTACTGCCCAAATTACCATCCTGAATAAGAGGGCCAAGGTCTATACCCGTGGGTTGTTTGACCAAGGATCCCAGAGAACATATATCACTAAAAAGTTGGCAGATGAATTACAATTAAGGCCTGTAGCCCAGATGTCATTCAACATCTCAGGGTTTGTAACAGATGCAGGACCTCAAGTCTACCAGGTGGTACAACCATCAGTACGCTTAGGCAGGTACGTCTGTCGAGTACAAGCCATTGTGGTGGACAAAATACCAGTAGACCTACAAGTTCAAGGTCTGAGAGCAACAGCCAAATTCCTGAGAAATAGAGGAATAAAATTGGCAGATAATATTAAGTCTGATCACCTCACTGACTTCGGTCTCCTTGTTGGGACAGACTATTGCCATCGATTCATCGGTAGCCCTACTAAATATCAGGGTATAACCATGTTAAACTCTGCAGGAGGTAAATTACTCTCAGGCCCAGTATCAAGCCTGAGGAGACCTATGCCTGCAGATAAACAATACCAGTAGAAATCTAAATTTGTCAGCTGATTATATTTCTCCAGTAGCATTATACTAAGGAGATTACAGTTGACTATACCAACAGAGGTTGATGTTAGTATCATCATTTGAAGCTGAAGATGAGTTCATGAGGCCTCAGTGGCAAATCAGTGAACAGTAGCCTAAAACAGCTACAAGTCACTGCGACCAATGTCACTGAACCCACTGCAGTCTCAGAACCATACTTTACTTTAATGATGAGCTATTCAATCTTCTGAATCAATTAACTAAATTAAACCCCAATAAATCTGATGACTGATTTGATACATTTATTATTTAATCAAGATGTATTCCATGGGCCTCAGTGTTTATATATCAGTGACCAGTTACCTGAACAAACTTCAAGTTATATCTAATGTCACTGATCTCACTGCAGTCCCTGAATCATACTTGACTGTAGTACTTGATCACATCCAGTCTTCTGGGTAAAATAATATGTAATAAGGCTTGAATATTAGCCTTTCAAGAGTTGACAGGGAAATGAAATTGCATTAGACTTCTAACCCCTGCAACTCTAGTACGGGACATCCGTCCTGTACGAACAGACGCACAAATGTGTGATTACTAACTACTAACATCAAATTAATCTAATAATTCGAAGGAGGAGTATCGGTGTTCGTCTGTTCTAAATAGGACTTCGACCCGTGAGCAGCCCCCTGGGGAATTATGTCGGAAAATCCGACACCATTTAATAATCATACAGATAATAGCTGTATTGTATAAACAAGTTACCCATAGAAAACGTAACTTGTAGTGGAATTACCGTCTAAAGAAAACGGGATATCATCACCACATACTATTATAATTCACCAGCTATTCTGCTGGGAATTATTCTTAAATACATTAGTCTTTGGACTTTACCATCATAAAAACATCTTATATAAATTAACTTAATTATCAATATTAAAGTAGAGTAAATGTGACCCTTCTATCACTTTTTGAAATCTGGACAAAGTAAGCCAGGCGTCAGAGTGAGGAAGGAGGGCAGCCATTGTTATACGAGACCAGAGGCTCACACGGGAGCAAATTCGGCTCCTGTTAATTTTACTTGGACGTAGTGTTATGGATACCAAAGGTGTACCATCTGTCAACACGCTGTCAACAAATCAAGTTAAGTGTTCTTTCCGAAACCCATTATTTATCATTAGTGGCCATTAATGTCATTATATAGGGTGACCCGGTTAGATCACATGGAAGCCTCAAACTAAAGGTAATTAAGCCAGGTCTTCATGTTCCATGTACTGTTTTCTCTGATATACTTGTCATATATAGGTATCTGGCTTCACAGCTAGCGCACTTTTGACAGGTCAAGACGAGGATGCAAGATTTGTGCACCAGTTACTGGGTGATATGGAAGCTACCTCAAAGAGGATAATTTGGTGTCTACACCCTAGTTATACCTGGTGGACTAACCTGCTGTACTATAAGATAAGGAACCTCTTTAATGTATGTAGTTATTTCTGTAGTTTGATTGGCTGCATATATATATTAATTTAATAACCCCCCCCCCCTAATGTGTAGAGGATCGATTTGTGAGATTATGAGATTATTGCAGAAATACAGTCCACTTATCATTATACAAATTGCTATCGAAGTATATAAATTAACGTAAATATAAATTCATATAAATTAAATAAATATAAATCTCACAGGTCGGTTCCCACATTATTTGGACCTTCGGAACCGGAATATTCGGTCCTATGAACCCACATTTGGTCATCTTAGTACCAGATGAACCAGTTAACCAGTGGATTCATTAAATATACTAGTGCAGTGTTATTTAAACAAAGCCAGCAGTCAAGACGGCAGCGTAGCCTCGAGGGAGCTCAGGAGCCTCCCTCAGCCCAGTTCAGCTTCGTCAGCGGTTTCATGCACACCCACAGATATTTGGTGGCGTGTTATTTCGTGAAATGACAGCGCTAATATAGAATCCAGCCAAATTAGTGACTGTGTCTTCGCGAGATTGTTCACGGATTTCGTGGTGTTACATTTCGCGAGAGATTATCTACGAATTTTGTGGACTTTATTTCGCGAGGTCACTAATAATATTTAATACTTCTAGATAATATTAGAAGTTTCATAGAGGCTAATTAAGAGGCTATTATCAATAATTGTGTATATTATTTCTCCAAAATAGAGAATTATTTAATATATATTGCACTAGTGATCACAGTATAATATTTACTAATTGCCAACCCACAACAGGGTAGGATATTAACCATTGACTAGTTGAACTATTATCGTTCATCCTAGTCCCATTATTACCATAGTCAGTTGTACTATATTGAACAACCTAACACCATTAATGAATGGTCCAGACCCTATTTTGGGTGTAATTTTTATCAACTCGAATTGAGTTGTATATATAATAATTTACTTATGATCATTACACCTTTGAGTGATTAATTAGTGTCTCTACCATCCTAGGGTGATATAGAAGAGCTAACCTATAGGTACTTCCATGACACTGGTTTATCACTCAAATCATTAGTGTGTATGATTGTATATATATAATGTGTATTAATTTTAAGTGCTAACCTCTAGTAGAGGTAGGATTATTGCCTAGTGAGTTCAGAATTTATCCTAGGCTACCATCAGTGCTTGTTCAGTATTATGAGCAGCCCAAATACAAGCCCCACAAGGCTTCACCAACTAGCCAGGATGGATAATGCAGGGAGAATGAAAAGAACCCTTGCAGGTCTTAAAGGCCACTTAACAAGACAGATCAAGAAATATGAAGATTTGTCACAACAATCTCAAGTTGATTATGCTGACCTGGAAAGCTATTATCAAGCAGCTGCAGGTAAATTTGAGCAAATCAAATGTCAAATAGCAACATATGTGGCTGAACTTGCCAACACCAATTTATCAGAAACAGAAATAGACGACATTATGGTTGATCTTGCGAATTATGAAGATCACACTCAGGCCACGTTACAGCCTTATGTCAAATTAATTGCCCAGAACAAGGCAACAGCAACAACAACAACAGTTGCATCTAATACGAGTCAAGCAGAAGCTCGACTCCCTCCAATTAATTTACCCACTTTCTCAGGAAAAGATGAGGAAGATTGGGACGAATTTTGGAACAAATTCGTTGACCTTGTAGACTCAAAACAATCTTTACCAAAGAGTAGTAAATTCTCTTATTTGCAAGGTCAATTATCAGGTGAGGCTAAAACAGTAGTATCCCATCTGAGATTAACTAATGACGGCTATGATCTGGCAGTAAAACTCCTCAAGGATAATTATGCTGATCCAGAAGTAAGAACATCACATTTAGTTCATGAGCTGTTGCATTTACCCCCACCGGAGGCTTCAGCTGATTCACTCCAAGTCTTCAAGCTGGAGGTAGAATCATTGATCAATGCCCTCAGCCTGACAGCAGATACAAACGGGGCTGAGTGGGTCTTGAAAATAATTGTCCAGGAGAAAATACCTAGGGACATATTGAGACAAATGAGTGCTCATTACAATAAAAGTATCTTATCCATGAATGAAATATCTGAAGGTTTAAAGTCAGTAGTTCATCAATTACGAACACATGACAAATTAAAACCACCAAGTAAACCCTCAGAAACCAATAATAGTAAACCACAGAGTACCAAAGGTACTCCAAATCAATCTAGACAATATAATTCAACACCAAAGTGGAACAGTAGCAGTGTGGGCGTATATGCAGTGGGACCCTCCAAGCCTATAGTTACTGTGTCACCCAAGAACGTGACACCAAAGGGTACTGGAAGCTATGGAACATGTTTGTTCTGCAATGAGAAACATTCAATGTACCACTGCTCTAATTTTCCTGATAGTGACGCCCGTGTTGAGCGACTCAAGGATTTGCAACATTGCACGAGGTGCCTCAGGAAACATAACATCAAGGACTGTGATACCCAATTACACACCTGTAATAGGTGTAACAAAGGTCAGCACCATGCAGCATTGTGCAGAGACACCAAAACAACGTCTCCAAACCCCAAGGTGGAAGATAGCATTCCCACCACAGTACAGTACTGCAAGGTGCAACCAACAAAGAGTGTCCAATCGGCAAAGTCTAAAGGTAATACGACTTTGCCTACTGCCCAAATTACCATCCTGAATAAGAGGGCCAAGGTCTATACCCGTGGGTTGTTTGACCAAGGATCCCAGAGAACATATATCACTAAAAAGTTGGCAGATGAATTACAATTAAGGCCTGTAGCGCAGATGTCATTCAACATCTCAGGGTTTGTAACAGATGCAGGACCTCAAGTCTACCAGGTGGTACAACCATCAGTACGCTTAGGCAGGTACGTCTGTCGAGTACAAGCCATTGTGGTGGACAAAATACCAGTAGACCTACAAGTTCAAGGTCTGAGAGCAACAGCCAAATTCCTGAGAAATAGAGGAATAAAATTGGCAGATAATATTAAGTCTGATCACCTCACTGACTTCGGTCTCCTTGTTGGGACAGACTATTGCCATCGATTCATCGGTAGCCCTACTAAATATCAGGGTATAACCATGTTAAACTCTGCAGGAGGTAAATTACTCTCAGGCCCAGTATCAAGCCTGAGGAGACCTATGCCTGCAGATAAACAATACCAGTAGAAATCTAAATTTGTCAGCTGATTATATTTCTCCAGTAGCATTATACTAAGGAGATTACAGTTGACTATACCAACAGAGGTTGATGTTAGTATCATCATTTGAAGCTGAAGATGAGTTCATGAGGCCTCAGTGGCAAATCAGTGAACAGTAGCCTAAAACAGCTACAAGTCACTGCGACCAATGTCACTGAACCCACTGCAGTCTCAGAACCATACTTTACTTTAATGATGAGCTATTCAATCTTCTGAATCAATTAACTAAATTAAACCCCAATAAATCTGATGACTGATTTGATACATTTATTATTTAATCAAGATGTATTCCATGGGCCTCAGTGTTTATATATCAGTGACCAATTACCTGAACAAACTTCAAGTTATATCTAATGTCACTGATCTCACTGCAGTCCCTGAATCATACTTGACTGTAGTACTTGATCACATCCAGTCTTCTGGGTAAAATAATATGTAATAAGGCTTGAATATTAGCCTTTCAAGAGTTGACAGGGAAATGAAATTGCATTAGACTTCTAACCCCTGCAACTCTAGTACGGGACATCCGTCCTGTACGAACAGACGCACAAATGTGTGATTACTAACTACTAACATCAAATTAATCTAATAATTCGAAGGAGGAGTATCGGTGTTCGTCTGTTCTAAATAGGACTTCGACCCGTGAGCAGCCCCCTGGGGAATTATGTCGGAAAATCCGACACCATTTAATAATCATACAGATAATAGCTGTATTGTATAAACAAGTTACCCATAGAAAACGTAACTTGTAGTGGAATTACCGTCTAAAGAAAACGGGATATCATCACCACATACTATTATAATTCACCAGCTATTCTGCTGGGAATTATTCTTAAATACATTAGTCTTTGGACTTTACCATCATAAAAACATCTTATATAAATTAACTTAATTATCAATATTAAAGTAGAGTAAATGTGACCCTTCTATCACTTTTTGAAATCTGGACAAAGTAAGCCAGGCGTCAGAGTGAGGAAGGAGGGCAGCCATTGTTATACGAGACCAGAGGCTCACACGGGAGCAAATTCGGCTCCTGTTAATTTTACTTGGACGTAGTGTTATGGATACCAAAGGTGTACCATCTGTCAACACGCTGTCAACAAATCAAGTTAAGTGTTCTTTCCGAAACCCATTATTTATCATTAGTGGCCATTAATGTCATTATATAGGGTGACCCGGTTAGATCACATGGAAGCCTCAAACTAAAGGTAATTAAGCCAGGTCTTCATGTTCCATGTACTGTTTTCTCTGATATACTTGTCATATATAGGTATCTGGCTTCACAGCTAGCGCACTTTTGACAGGTCAAGACGAGGATGCAAGATTTGTGCACCAGTTACTGGGTGATATGGAAGCTACCTCAAAGAGGATAATTTGGTGTCTACACCCTAGTTATACCTGGTGGACTAACCTGCTGTACTATAAGATAAGGAACCTCTTTAATGTATGTAGTTATTTCTGTAGTTTGATTGGCTGCATATATATATTAATTTAATAACCCCCCCCTAATGTATAGAGGATCGATTTGTGAGATTATGAGATTATTGCAGAAATACAGTCCACTTATCATTATACAAATTGCTATCGAAGTATATAAATTAACGTAAATATAAATTCATATAAATTAAATAAATATAAATCTCACAGGTCGGTTCCCACACGGGGGAGAGGTGGTGGTGGGAGAGAGGTGGTGGTGGTGGGAGAGAGGTGGTGGTGGTGGGAGATTTAGTGGAGGGAGAGGAGTGGGAGGAGAGGTGGTGGTGGGGGGAGAGGTGGTGGTGGGGGGAAAGTTGGTGGCGGTGGGGGAGAGGTGGTGGTGGACGGAGAGGTAGTGGTTGTCGGGGGAGAGGTGGTGGTGGGAGAGAGGTGGTGGTGGTGGGGGGGAGGTGGTGGTGGTGGGGGGAGGTGGTTGTGGTGGCAGAGGTGGTGGTGGTGGGAGAGGTGGTGGTGGTGGTGGTGGGAGAGGTGGTGGTGGTGGTGGTGGGAGAGAGGTGGTGGTGGTAGGAGAGAGGTGGTGGTGGTGGGGGAGGTGATAATGGTGGTGGTGGTGGTTGTGAGGGGAGAGGTGGTGGTGGTGGGAGAGGTGGTGGTGGGGGAGAGGTGGTGGTGGGAGAGGTGGTGGTGGTGGGAGAGGTGGTGGAGGGGGGAGAGGTGGTGCGGGGAGAGGTGGTGGTGGTGGGGAGGAGAGCTGGTGGTGGGGGGAGAGGTGGTGGTGGTGGTGGGAGAGGTGGTGGTGGGGGGGAGAGGTGGTGGTAGTGGTGGGAGAGAGGTGGTGGTGGTGGGAGAGGTAGTGGTGGGAGAGGTGGTGGTTGTGGGAGAGGTGGTGGTGGTGGGGGAGAGGTGGTGGTGGGAGAGGTGGTGGGGGGGAGAGGTGGTGGTGGGGGGAGAGGTGGTGGTGGGGGGAGAGTTGGTGGTGGTGGGGGAGAGGTGGTGGTGGGGGAGAGGTGGTGGTGGACGGAGAGGTAGTGGTTGTCGTGGGAGATGTGGTGGTGGGAGAGAGGTGGTGGTGATGGGGGGGGAGGTGGTTGTGGTGGGGGGGAGGTGGTGGTGGGGGCAGAGGTGGTGGTGGTGGTGGGAGAGAGGTGGTGGTGTTGGGAGAGAGGTGGTGGTGGTGGGGGAGGTGGTAATGGTGGTGGTGGTGGTTGTGAGGGGAGAGGTGGTGGTGGTGGGAGAGGTGGTGGTGGGGGGAGAGGTGGTGGTGGGAGAGGTGGTGGTGGTGGGAGAGAGGTGGTGGTGGTGGGAGAGGTGGTGGTGGGGGGAGAGGTGGTGCGGGGAGAGGTGGTGGTGGTGGGGAGGAGAGCTGGTGGTGGGGGGTGAGGTGGTGGTGGGGGTGGGAGAGGTGGTGGTGGTGGGAGAGGTGGTGGTGGTGGTGGTGGTGGGAGAGGTGGTGGTGGTGGGAGAGGTGGTGGTCGGGGGAGAGGTGGTGGTGGTCGGGGGAGAGGTGGTGGTGGGAGAGAGGTGGTGGTGGTGGGAGAGAGGTGGTGGTGGGGGGGAGAGGTGGTGGTAGTGGTGGGAGAGAGGTGGTGGTGGTGGGAGAGGTGGTGGTGGTGGGAGAGGTGGTGGTGGTGGGGGAGAGGTGGTAGTGGTGGTTGAGAGGTGGTGGTCTTGGGAGAGGTGGTGGTCTTGGTAGAGGTGGTGGTGGTGGTGGGAGAGGTGGTGGTGGTGGTGGGAGAGGTGGTGGTGGTGGTGGGAGAGGTGGTGGTGGGGGGAGAGGTGGTGGTGGTGGGGGAGAGGTGGTGGTGGGAGAGAGGTCGTAGTAGTGGGAGAGAGGTCGTGGTGGTGGGAGAGAGTTGGTGGTGGGAGAGGTGGTGGTGGGGGGGAGAGGTGGTGGTGATGGGAGAGGTGGTGGTAAGGGGGAGAGGTGGTGGTGGTGGTGGGAGAGAGGTGGTGGTGGTGGGAGAGGTAGTGGTGGGAGAGGTGGTGGTGGTGGGTGATGTGGTGGTGGTGGGAGAGGAGGTGGTGGTGGTGGTGGTGGAAGAGGTGGTGGTGGTGGGAGATAGGTGGTGGTGGGGGGAGAGTTGGTGGTGGTGGGAGAGGTGGTGGTGGTGGGAGAGGAGGTGGTGGTGGGGGAGAGGTGGTTGTGGTGGTGGGAGAGGTGGTGGTGGGGGCAGAGGTGGTGGTGGTGGTGGGAGAGAGGTGGTGGTGGTGGGAGAGAGGTGGTGGTGGTGGGGGAGGTGGTAATGGTGGTGGTGGTGGTTGTGAGGGGAGAGGTGGTGGTGGTGGGAGAGGTGGTGGTGGGGGGAGAGGTGGTGGTGGGAGAGGTGGTGGTGGTGGGAGAGAGGTGGTGGTGGTGGGGGGAGAGGTGGTGCGGGGAGAGGTGGTGGTGGTGGGGAGGAGAGCTGGTGGTGGGGGGTGAGGTGGTGGTGGTGGTGGGAGAGGTGGTGGTGGTGGGAGAGGTGGTGGTGGTGGTGGTGGGAGAGGTGGTGGTGGTGGCAGAGGTGGTGGTCGGGGGAGAGGTGGTGGTGGTCGGGGGGGAGGTGGTGGTGGGAGAGAGGTGGTGGTGGTGGGAGAGAGGTGGTGGTGGGGGGGAGAGGTGGTGGTAGTGGTTGAGAGGTGGTGGTCTTGGGAGAGGTGGTGGTCTTGGTAGAGGTGGTGGTGGTGGTGGGAGAGGTGGTGGTGGTGGTGGGAGAGGTGGTGGTGGGGGGAGAGGTGGTGGTGGTGGGGGAGAGGTGGTGGTGGGAGAGAGGTCGTAGTAGTGGGAGAGAGGTCGTGGTGGTGGGAGAGAGTTGGTGGTGGGAGAGGTGGTGGTGGGGGGGAGAGGTGGTGGTGGTGGGAGAGGTGGTGGTGGGGGGGGAGAGGTGGTGGTGGTGGTGGGAGAGAGGTGGTGGTGGTGGGAGAGGTAGTGGTGGGAGAGGTGGTGGTGGTGGGTGATGTGGTGGTGGTGGGAGAGGAGGTGGTGGTGGTGGTGGTGGAAGAGGTGGTGGTGGTGGGAGATAGGTGGTGGTGGGGGGAGAGTTGGTGGTGGTGGGACAGGTGGTGGTGGTGGGAGAGGAGGTGGTGGTGGGGAAGAGGTGGTTGTGGTGGTGGGAGAGGTAATGGTGGTGGGAGAGGTGGTGGTGGTGGGTGATGTGGTGGTGGTGGGAGAGGTGGTGGTGGTTGGAGAGAGGTGGTGGTGGGGGAGAGGTGATGGTGGTGGGAGAGGTGGTGGTGGTGGGACAGGTAGTGGTGGGAGAGGTGGTGGTGGTGGGTGATGTGGTGGTGGTGGAAGAGGTGGTAGTGAGAGGAGAGAGGTGGTGGTGGGAGAGAGGTGGTGGTGGTGGTGGGAGAGAGGTGGTGGTGGTGGGAGAAAGGTGGTGGTAGGGGGAGAGGTGGTGGTGGGAGAGGTGGTGGTGGGAGTGAGGTGGTAGTGGTGGGAGAGGTCGTGGTGGTGTGAGAGGTGGTGGTGGTGGGGGAGGTGGTGGTGGGGGAAGAGGTGGTGGTGGAAGAGGTGGAGGTGGGAGAGAGGTGGTGGTGGGAGAGGTGGTGGTGGGGAGAGAGGTGGTGGTGGGAGAGAGGTGGTGGTGGTGGGGGGGAGGTGGAGGTGGTGGGGGGGCGGTGGTGGTAATGGCAGAGGTGGTGGTGGTGGGAGAGAGGTGGTGTTGGTGGGGGAGGTGGTGGTGGTGGGGGAGAGGTGGTGGTGGGAGAGGTGGTGGGGGGAGAGGTGGTGGTGGGGGGAGAGGTGGTGGTGGGGGGAGAGTTGGTGGTGGTGGGGCAGAGGTGGTGGTGGGGAGAGGTGGTGGTGGACGGAGAGGTAGTGGTTGTCGGAGAAGAGGTGGTGGTGGGAGAGAGGTAGTGGTGGTGGGGGGGAGGTGGTGGTGGTGGCAGAGGTGGTGGTGGTGGGAGAGGTGGTGGTGGTGGTGGGAGAGAGGTGGTGGTGGTGGGAGAGAGATGGTGGTGGTGGGGGACGTGGTAATGGTGGTGGTGGTGGGGGGAGAGGTGGTGGTTGTGAGGGGAGAGGTGGTGGTGGTGGTAGAGGTGGTGGTGGGGGGAGAGGTGGTGGTGGGAGAGGTGGTGGTGGTGGTGGGAGAGAGGTGGTGGTGGTGGGAGAGGTGGTGGTGGGGAGAGGTGGTGCGGGGAGAGGTGGTGGTGGTGGGGAGGAGAGCTGGTGGTGGGGGGGAGAGGTGGTGGTGGTGGTGGGAGAGGTGGTGGTGGTGGGAGAGGTGGTGGTGGTGGTGGTGGGAGAGGTGGTGGTGGTGGGAGAGGTGGTGGTCGGGGGAGAGGTGGTGGTGGTCGGGGGAGTTGGTGGTGGGGGAGAGGTGGTGGTGGTGGGAGAGAGGTGGTGGTGGTGGTCGGAGAGGTGGTGGTGGTGGGAGAGGTGGTGGTGGGGGAAAAGGTGGTGCGGGGAGAGGTGGTGGTGGTGGGGAGGAGAGCTGGTGGTGGGGGGAGAGGTAGTGGTGGTGGTGGGAGAGGTGGTGGTGGTGGAAGAGGTGGTGGTGGTGGGAGAGGTGGTGGTGGGGGGAGAGGTGGTGTGGGGAGAGGTGGTGGTGGTGGGGAGGAGAGCTGCTGGTGGGGGGAGAGGTGGTGGTGGGAGAGGTGGTGGTGGTCGGGGGAGAGGTGGTGGTGGTGGGAGACGTGGTGGTGGTGGGAGACGTGGTGGTTGTGGGAGAGGTAGTGGTGGGGGGGAGGTGGTGGGGGGGAGAGGTGGTGGTGGTGGGGGAGAGGTGGTAGTGGGACAGAGAGGTCGTGGTAGTGGGAGAGGTAGTGGTGAGAGAGGTGGTGGTGGTGGGTGATGTGGTGGTGGTGGGAGAGGAGGTGGTGGTGGTGGTGGTGGGAGAGGGAGTGGTGGGAGAGGTGGTGGTGGTGGGTGATGTGGTGGTGGTGGGAGAAGTGGTGGTGGGGGGAGAGAGGTGGTGGTGGGAGAGAGGTGGTGGTGGTGGGAGAGAGGTGGTGGTGGTGGGAGAGAGTTAGTGGTGGGAGAGAGGTGGTAGTGGTGGGAGAGGTAGTGGTGGGAGAGGTGGTGGTGGTGGTGGGAGAGAGGTGGTAGTGGTGGGAGAGGTAGTGGTGGGAGAGGTGGTGGTGGTGGGTGATGTGGTGGTGGTGGGAGAGGAGGTGGTGGTGGTGGTGGTGGGAGAGGGAGTGGTGGGAGAGGTGGTGGTGGTGGGTGATGTGGTGGTGGTGGGAGAAGTGGTGGTGGGGGGAGAGAGGTGGTCGTGGGAGAGAGGTGGTGGTGGGGGAGAGAGGTGGTGGTGGTGGGAGAGAGGTTGTGGTGGTGGGAGAAAGGTGGTGGTGGGGGGAGAGGTGATGGTGGTGGGAGAGGTGGTGGTGGTGGGAGAGGTAGTGGTGGGAGAGGTGGTGGTGGTGGGTGATGTGGTGGTGGTGGGAGAGGTGGTAGTGGGAGGAGAGAGGTGGTGG
Organism: Procambarus clarkii; assembly: GCF_040958095.1. Lineage (NCBI taxonomy): Eukaryota > Metazoa > Arthropoda > Malacostraca > Decapoda > Cambaridae > Procambarus > Procambarus clarkii. The sequence goes on along the minus strand of NC_091163.1, from coordinate 49,836,632 downwards.
TGGGAGAGAGCTGGTGGTGGTGGTGCGAGAGAGGTGGTGGTGGTGGGAGAAAGGTGGTGGTGGGGGGAGAGGTGGTGGTGGGAGAGGTGGTGGTGGGAGTGAGGTGTTAGTGGTGGGAGAGGTCGTGGTGGTGTGAGAGGTTGTGGTGGTGGGAGAGGTGGTGGTGGGGGGAGAGGTGGTGGTGGGAGAGGTGGTGGTGGGAGAGAGGTGGTGGTGGTGGGAGAGAGGTGGTGGTGGGAGAGAGGTGGTGGTGGGAGAGAGGTGGTGGTGGGAGAGGTGGTGGTGGTGGGAGAGAGGTGGTCGGGGGAGAGGTGGTGGTGGGAGAGAGGTGGTGGTGGTGGGAGAGAGGTGGTGGTGGGAGAGGTGGTGGTGGGGTGGAGAGGTGGTGGTAGTGGTGGGAGAGAGGTGGTGGTGGTGGGAGAGGTGGTGGTGGTGGGGGAGAGGTGGTGGTGGTTGTTGAGAGGTGGTGGTGGGGGGAGAGGTGGTGGTGGTGGGGGAGAGGTGGTGGTGGGAGAGAGGTCGTGGTAGTGGCAGAGAGGTCGTGGTGGTGGGAGAGAGTTGGTGGTGGGAGAGAGGTGGTGGTGGGGGAGGTGGTGGTGGGGGGGGGAGAGGTGGTGATGGTGGTGGGAGAGAGGTGGTGGTGGTGGGAGAGGTAGTGGTGGGAGAGGTGGTGGTGGTGGGTGATGTTGGTGGTGGGAGAGGAGGTCGTGGTGGTGGTGGAAGAGGTGGTGGTGGTGGGAGAGAGGTGATGGTGGTGGGAGAGAGGTGGTGGTGGGAGAGGTGGTGGTGGGGGGAGAGATCGTGGTGGTGGGAGAGAGTTGGTGGTGGGAGAGAGGTGGTGGTGGGAGAGGTGGTGGTCTTGGGAGAGGTGGTGGTCTTGGTAGAGGTGGTGGTGGTGGTGGTGGGAGAGGTGGTGGTGGTGGGGGGAGAGGTGGTGGTGGTGGGGGAGAGGTGGTGGTGGGAGAGAGGTCGTGGTAGTGGGAGAGAGGTCGTGTTGGTGGGAGATAGTTGGTGGTGGGAGAGAGGTGGTGGTGGGAGAGGTGGTGGTGGGGGAGAGCTGGTGGTGGTGGTGGGAGAGAGGTGGTGGTGGTGGGAGAGGTAGTGGTGGGAGAGGTGGTGGTGGTAGGTGATGTTGGTGGTGGGAGAGGAGGTGGTGGTGGTGGTGGAAGAGGTGGTGGTGGTGGGAGAGAGGTGGTGGTGGGGGGAAAGTTGGTGGTGGTGGGAGAGGTGGTGGTGGTGGGAGAGGAGGTGGTGGTGGGGGAGAGGTGGTTGTGGTGGTGGGAGAGGTGGTGGTGGTGGGAGAGGTGGTGGTGGGAGAGGTGGTGGTGGGTGATGTGGTGGTGGTGGGAGAGGTGGTGGTGGGGGGGGGAGAGAGGTGCTGGTGGGAGTGAGGTGGTGGTGGGAGAGAGGTGGTGGTGGGAGAGGAGGTGGTGGTGGTGGTGGGAGAGGTGGTGGTGGTTGGAGAGAGGTGGTGGTGGGGGAGAGGTGATGGTGGTGGGAGAGGTGGTGGTGGTGGGAGAGGTAGTGGTGGGAGAGGTAGTTGTGGTGGGTGATGTGGTGGTGGTGGGAGAGGTGGTAGTGTGAGGAGAGAGATGGTGGTGGGAGAGAGGTGGTGGTGGTGGTGGGAGAGAGGTGGTGGTGGTGGGAGAAAGGTGGTGGTGGGGGGAGAGGTGGTGGTGGGAGAGGTGGTGGTGGGAGTGAGGTGGTAGTGGTGGGAGAGGTCGTGGTGGTGTGAGAGGTGGTGGTGGTGGGAGAGGTGGTGGTGGTGGTGGTGGGAGAGGTGGTGGTGGTGGGAGAGGTGGTGGTCGGGGGAGAGGTGGTGGTGGTCGGGGGAGGTGGTGGTGGGGGAGAGGTGGTGGTGGTGGGAGAGAGGTGGTGGTGGTGGCCGGAGAGAGGTGGTGGTGGTTGTTGAGAGGTGGTGGTGGGGGGAGAGGTGGTGGTGGGAGAGGTGTTGGTGGGAGTGAGGTGTTAGTGGTGGGAGAGGTCGTGGTGGTGTGAGAGGTTGTGGTGGTGGGAGAGGTGGTGGTGGGGGGAGAGGTGGTGGTGGAAGAGGTGGTGGTGGGAGAGAGGTGGTGGTGGTGGGAGAGAGGTGGTGGTGGGAGAGAGGTGGTGGTGGGAGATGTGGTGGTGGTGGGAGAGAGGTGGTCGGGGGAGAGGTGGTGGTGGGAGAGAGGTGGTGGTGGTGGGAGAGAGGTGGTGGTGGGAGAGGTGGTGGTGGGGGGGGAGAGGTGGTGGTAGTGGTGGGAGAGAGGTGGTGGTAGTGGTGGGAGAGAGGTGGTGGTGGTGGGAGAGGTGGTGGTGGTGGGGGAGAGGTGGTGGTGGGGGGGGAGAGAGGTGGTGGTGGGAGTGAGGTGGTGGTGGGAGAGAGGTGGTGGTGGGAGAGGAGGTGGTGGTGGTAGTGGGAGAGGTGGTGGTGGTTGGAGAGAGGTGGTGGTGGGGGAGAGGTGATGGTGGTGGGAGAGGTGGTGGTGGTGGGACAGGTAGTGGTGGGAGAGGTGGTGGTGGTGGGTGATGTGGTGGTGGTGGGAGAGGTGGTAGTGAGAGGAGAGAGGTGGTGGTGGGAGAGAGGTGGTGGTGGTGGTGGGAGAGAGGTGGTGGTGGTGGGAGAAAGGTGGTGGTGGTGGGAGAGGTGGTGGTGGGAGAGAGGTGGTGGTGGTGGGAGAGAGGTGGTGGTGGGAGAGAGGTGGTGGTGGTGTAACAAACTAGGCTGTTGTACGAATTATTCCAGAAGGTTCCAGAAGTTCGAGTAGGGACCTGACCTCTCAACAACGCCCAGTCCCCTGGGAATTAGCAGGTCTGAGTCACAAATGGCGGGCATCTTTGTTCATAGCTGCGTATAATGAACCATCCTATAGTATTCAGTAATTTAGAGAAAATTAGCCTTTATTCATTTTGCATTAAAATTGTATTGTATAATAGTACTGGATACAATATCAAGAGTATTCTAATTATTGAGTTTAAGTCACCATCAGTGACGTCACGAATCAGATCTAACTTTTAAGGCGGAGTGACCGGCGGTCATAGGTCAGCAGGGTTGACATGTCTAGTATTTCTCAAAGTTCAATTAACCATTTTGGGGATCGGGAACAGCTCTGCCGTTAGATGTTTGTAATTTAATTCAGTAAAATAATTCAACCAGTCTGGATCAATTAAGTACAACAGAGGTTAATTGTTATAACTTAAACCTTGCTAGTAACTGGGTAGGACTTTGACTAGGCGGAAGGATACAATACTCTGTCTGGGGTAGTCCAGACAAGGAAAAAATCAGTGTGATCTGCCGAGCAGCTGGGAGAGGTCAAACATCTTACCTCTCCCCAAGACCAGCCAAACATCTTAGCTGGAAAACATAGAGGTATAGTTGCTATGGTTATGTATAGAAATAGTCTCATTTGCCACTCAGGTCAAGTAGGGAGTGTTAAAGTGATAGGGAGTGAACATATTTAGATTTTGTGTTAGTTTTCTTTTAATAAATTAAATTTGTTATTAATTTGCATTTTATTGTTTCCATTTGGTTATGTGTAAACTTGTCCTGGTCACGTGGTCCACACGAGGCAGAGTTGCATTGGGCGCCGATTCTAACATCGGATCGGAATTCATCATCCCCATCTAATTAATTCCACACTCAAGTTTCCGAGGTTATAAACTACTAGTGGGGATCAAGCCCCAAGGTTGATTAATTAGCGTGATCGATCCAGACCTCGATCATTGCTCTTTAGAGCTGGTCTGGTGGTGGCAGCATAGAGGCGACTCTAGGGTTTTGATCAGAGCTTAGGTCACGTCATACTGGGTGTAGAATCCTAAGTCGGTCAATCGTCTTAGGACCACGTGGCGTGGAGTTGGCTTTGGTAAAAGTTTTGGAGTCCCTTGGTAGAGAATATAAGTAAGAATACGGGTAGAGGGAGTAGAAGGTAGGAAGTAAAGAGAGAGGGACCCAAACCCGTGTTACAATGGTGCACAGCGGTGGTTTCAACAATTTTGTTTGAAATTGTTGAAAGGCTCACGCGTCTAGCCGTTCGAACACGTGCGCGGATGCTAAGGAGACAGCCGCGGGCCAGGATTAGCAGTGCGCCCCAAAAGTGCGTTTGAGTGGGGATTGGCGAATCTTGGGTCATGCGGGCTGATATGATTAAGGTTTGTTAGTAAGATTAGGCTGTTAAAATTAGATTTATTGAAAAGGAGACCGCTCCGAGTTGATTGGACTGGGTACCATACTCGACCCATTGCAATTAATTCAGAGGTGTTGGGAGCCGCCATACTCTCAACAGCAGTTCCTTGAGGGCTGTCGGGGGCGGATATATCTGTGGGACGCCAGTAGATAGTCCGAGGGCGTTATTAGACGACCCAAAACGCTAGGAAAAACGTAATCCGTGAAGGGCGTTGCGGCCTCCGAGGGACGGACTAGTAACCTACCTAGCAGCGATTCAACAACTAAGTGATCGCACACTTAGTGGAGGTTGAGTCGTCCCTAGTCATAATTGTTGCTGAAAGCTGCGTGTCGCTCTGTTGGAACCTAGATGGTGTGGCCTCTAGGCTAGGTGTGGTACGGCGAGCCGGTAGGAGCAATTATAAGATTAAGTCGAGTGCATTTTTGAATTAAGTATACTTAAATTTATAAAGTAATTTCCGTTTATTTTCGTTGTTCTAGAAGTTAATTTTTTTTTCCCTTACATTCAATCCCCAGTTAAAAAATTTTTTTTATCAAAGTGTTTAGCATTTTCTTGCATATTAGGCTAAGTGCGTACATTTTTTGCTATTCCCTGTTGTATTAGTCTTAAGTCAGAGGCGTTGTTGCTAGAGTGTAGTTAATCCTCTGGACTTCGGGCTATGTGTCGGTCACGATAGATAAGTGAAGGAGTTTAAGGGATAGTAAGTTGCGTGTAAATGTTATTTGTCCGCGGAATATTTCTAAGTATTTTGGGATAAGTTTTCGGCTAAGTCAATGTCGGAAACTCGTTAACTGTAATTAATTTGTATTCGTGGGTCACGTGTATGATCTGGGCGTCATTAGGATTCTCCAGTCGATGCGGATGATATTTTCTAGTTGTTACCAGTAAGACGGTAGAATTGTGTTTGTAGACTTAGAATTCTGTTTTCAGTAGAAACGTAGGTGGAAAATTTTCTAAGTCCAGCTTGGGCTAGAATCTGACTTTTTGGCGGAAATTCTAATTTTCATGTTTCGTGTATATTCTGGGGTCAGTATTACTCTCTAGTGTGCGCAAGGGACGTAATTCTGTCCGTAAGCATTAAACAGTGATAATTACATTTTTTGCCGAATTTAGTTATTTTTCGAGAAAATCGTGTTGTAATTTTGTCAGAGTCCATTTGAGGTGAAAATCTCGGATTTTGACGAAAATTCGAATTAGTGAGTGTCGAAACCGCCCGAAGTGTCAGTATTGTTCTGTATACAACGTCAGTAGTAAATAATAACGTATTTATATCTGGGAACGAGAAACCCAATTTTTTGTGAATTAAACGAGTTTTGTGATATTTGGGGTGATAGAATTTTTTTCCCTCGGAGTCAGAAAAATTGGCAGAGTCCAGCAATTGAGTAAAAACGCAGTTTTTTATAAAAATTCAATTTTTGGTAAGCATATATAGGTCCTGGGTGTCTATATTAATCGCTAGAGCGGTTTATTAACGTAAAACTAGTTATTTTCCTTCAGAACAAAAATTTTGATTTTTCAGCGTTTAAGCGAAAAAGCGCGGGACTTAGTTTTTTCAGCGCAGCTGGTCCTGCTCCATCAGTCATCAGGGGCCACGCTGCTCACTTCAAGCGCGTTTAGTATTCAAGTACAGTAAATATTCTTTATTAATCCATCACGAGTGCTACGCGTTAGTGGCGTTATCATTTAAATTGTTTTATATAAAATAGATTCTTTAATTTTTTTAACGTAAAGGACTTAGGTTTCAGCAATAGAACTGCGGGATATTTCACGGTCAGACACGAGTGCGGGGCAGACACTCATTCATTGGATTCACTTCAGCGATTCTCTCGATAAATCGGTGTATTTCCTATTTTGGGAATTTAGTAGTTTTCTCTTAGAAAAGAGTTGTGATTTTTTTTTTATTTTGTGTAAGATCACGGTTGTAGTGAGTCCGGGTCGAGGGTGTACTATAGGGTAGTTTAGAAGAGACGTGGCACACCAGGAATCACAGAAAATGTTTAACCCAGATAATGACCAGTCAGTGGGGACCAGTGGGAGTGGAAGTGGAAGTGTAGAGGACAGTACCTCTTCCGACACCACTGGGGACCACCTAGGTACACCTCATCCGTCACTACAACAACCCCAACCCCATCCTCAATTCCCATACCAACCCCATCCTCAGTTCCCATACCAACCCTTCCCCCAACCCCAGGCCACTCCATACCCATTCCAACCCCAGGCCACCCCATACCCATACCCATACCCATTCCAACCCCAGGCCACCCCATACCCATACCCATTCCAACCCCAGGCCACCCCATACCCATACCCATTCCAACCCCAGGCCACCTCATACCCATACCCATTCCAACCCCAGGCCACCCCATACCCACCCCAACCTCAATCCACACCCCAGCCTGAGGTCACCCACACCATATACCTCAACCCCAACCTCCATCCACACCCCAACCCCAGGCCACCCAACACCATACCTCAACCCCAACCCCAGGCCGCCACAGCCTTAGACAGGCAGATGCGCACGGAGACGCCGGGCACTCAGTTGTCGCCATACGTAGAGGCGTTAAGTAAAGGCGAGGGAGCCAAGCCGAGGAACTGTGGCGCGGGTTCATCAGGCGGGAAGCAGCCCACAGTTGCAAGTTCGAGCCACCCTGCGCGGGGTACCAACAGAGATCCGCGGAGGTGTTACTCCTGCTGGAAGCGCGGGCATATACAGAGGGATTGCGAAGTCACTCCTACGAAAGCATGAAAGCAGGCTCCTAGTGATGGCAGGCCTACTTTTGAGGTGAAAGTGGAAGGTGTGAGATTGACAGCTTTTGTTGATACAGGAAGCCAGGCAACGGTAATTAAAAAGTCAGCCTTCAGCAATTTTAAGTATGCACGTCTTCAACGTTGCGCAAAGACATTAACAGCAGTCAATGGGGAAAAGATTGAGATCGTAGGTCAAGGTACAGTTAATTTTGAGATTGATGGGGCATTGCAGCCTCACACATGTACGATCGTAGAGAACCTTGATTTTCCTGGTCACATCTTAATGGGAACTGATTTTCTGTCGCGATTTAATTATTCCTTGTCTGCTCAAAAAGGGGCTAGGAACTGCAGGTTGCAGTTGGGACAGACTTCCTACCCAGTGGAGATGATCGACCATCCCCCAGTTGTAGCTTCAATTAAGAGGAAGCTGAAATATAATGCGCACTATCCAAAATTGATTTTTAAGTCTCTTCCAGACACAGTTAAGAGGTCATGCGCATTGCATGCATTGACCAAACAGAGTTGCCCACCACATTCTGTTAAATTTATTAAAGTAGCCGTGGGACGTCACATCCAACCAGGTACCACCCTTCAGGTGGCTGGGAGATGTGATAGTTTATTAATTCCTCATCACTTAGTTGTAGTGCTCGATAAAGGTGCACTCATTCCAGTTGTCAATCTTTCACATAAGACTTTTCGCTTCAGGGCAGGTGATAGGGTATCTCAGGGAACCATGGTGGAGGACACAGAAATCTTTCACCATGAGTCAGCTGAGACGCCAGCCGTCACTGCACAATGTAGTGCACTGAATATGTTGAACACTAAAACACCATCCACAGTACAATACGAAACGAGAAATGTTGCACAGAATGTAGAGGAAGTGGAAAAATTAATTTCAGCACTTGATTTGCAACATGTTGCACAGGCGGATAGGAAGGCACTGAGAGGAGTTTTACGAAAATTCCCGAAATTGTTTGCGACAGAGGATGACCAGATTGGTCTCCTTGATAAGATCGAGCACACCATTCCAACTGGTGACCATTTGCCTGTGTACACAAGACAGTGGAGGTTGCCGGAACAGGCAAAGAACATTATCAGGGAGGAGTGCCAGAAAATGTTGAGACAGGGCGTGATAGAGCCTAGTACGTCACCATGGCTCTCTCCTGTTGTGCTAGTTCGGAAACCGGACGGTAGTTATCGTTTCTGTGTTGACTACCGGAAGGTGAACGAATTAACTAAGGGTGATGTGTATCCGTTGCCCCGAATACAGGAGATAATAGATCAATTTGGTGCTGCTAAGTATTTCTCAACTCTTGACGCAAAATCGGCGTATTGGGCGATCCCGGTGGCAGAACAGGATAGGGAAAAAACAGCATTCTCGGATGGTAGGCACACTTATCAATTCCGAAGGATGCCGTTTGGTTTGAAGACAGCGCCCTCGTCGTTTCAGAGGGCCATCAACTTTATCCTTAGTCCGGTACTGGGTAGGCATTCTTTAGCGTACCTGGATGATGTTGTGATATATTCCAGGACGTTTGAGGAACACCTACAGGACTTGACTGAGACTTTGAAGTTGTTAGATCAGGCAGGTTTCAGGCTGAATGTTCAGAAGTGCACCCTGGCGGCTCAGAAATTCAAATTTCTGGGGTTCCAGGTGTGCCCAGACGGTGTCCGACCTGACCCAGATTCGTGCCGCGCCATTGCTGACATGCCTACTCCAAGGACAGCAAAGGACGTGCGTAGGTTTTTGGGGGCGGCCGGATATTTTCGTCGTCACATTGAAGGTTTCGCTGGCATTTCAGCACCCCTGACTGATCTGACAAAGAAAAATGCGAAGTTTGTGTGGAAATCTGAACATGACGAGGCCTATCGCAAACTGAAAGACCAACTAATCACGACACCGGTATTGGCTATTCCTGATTTTGAGAAAGAGTGGGAAGTGCACACTGACGCCAGCGGTATTGCTATTGGCGGGTGCTTAATTCAGCGAGACGCAGATAATTTACCCCATCCAGTAGCCTATTTCAGTAGGAAGGTCAAAGGACCTGAAGTTCGCTATTCAGCTACGGATCGGGAGGCACTGGCAGTAGTAGAATCAGTTAGGTATTTCGAGCCTTACCTATTTCAGCGGCATTTTGTAATCTACACAGACCATCGAGCATTAACACACATATTTAAAAAGCGAACGAAATGCCCACGAATGTCACGCTGGTCTCACGAACTTTCGGCCCACTCATTCCAGATCTTGTACAAGCCTGGTCCAGCACATGTTGTGCCAGATACGCTAAGTAGAAATATAGCGGCAGTACAGATTAATGAAAACATTGAAACCATTCCATCAGATAAAATGAGAGAATACCAGATGAGCGAGCCTAGATGGAAAGAGATTATTGAGTATTTAGAGGGAGGAAAATACCCCAAAAAGAAAAAGAATTTACCTATTCATGATTTTGAGATGAAACAGGGCGTCCTGTATTATGTTAACAGCCAGAATGATAGGGCAGTATTTCAGCTAGTTATTCCGGACGCGTTGCGGTCATCAGCGTTAAAGCTTGCGCATGCTTCAAAAATTGCAGGGCATCCGGGGATCTTTAAAACGCACTTAAAAGCAAAGTCTCTATTTTATTTTCCAGGATTACTTTCTGAGGTAATCAATTTCGTGAAGTCGTGCCCTCGTTGCCAGAGGAGGAAAGGTACCCTTAAGGTACAAGCCCCACTTCAGGAATTTCCTGAAATTTGTGAACCGTTAGATCGTGTGGGGGCCGATCTGATTGATTTACACCACAGTCATGCGGGTAACAGATATGTGTTGGTGCTAGTTGACCATCTGTCTAGATACACTACACTAGTTGCATTACCTCAGAAGGATTCTCGTACGGTTGCAGATGCGTTCTTGCGTAGGTTCGTTACTGTATTCGGACCTCCTAAAGTTTTAGTCTCTGACCGGGGTCAAGAATTCAATGGGAATATATTTAGAGAAGTTTGTAAGATTTTAGAGACAACTTCGGCTTTTACAACGGCCTACCACCCACAAGCAAACGGAATGACGGAACGGACTAATCGTTCAGTCAAGGATATGCTTGCAATCCTTGCTGAACATGATGCAAACACCTGGGATGAACACCTACCCTATGTTCAGTTCGCCTTGAATACTGCCATCCACCAATCAATTAACACCCAACCACTTCATTTGTTTACTGGTAATTCATGCAATTTCCCGTCAGGTCTGCTTAACAGACATAATGTTGCATACGGGGAGGACTATCCTTCAGAGGTCCTTGGAAAAATGAGAAATGCATGGAATATTGCAGCTGAAGCGTCCAAGAAGGCACGGACTCGGTATGCTCATTTTTATGACAAGAAAGTGCGCCCTCTTGAGTTGAAGGAAGGAAGCCTCGTATTGAGAGTGAATGAGGCTGCGCCCGCCAATCAGAGCAGGAAACTAGCTCCGAGGTGGCGAGGACCATATAGAGTAATTAAAAGGGCGGGGCCGGTTAATCTTGTTATAAAAGGAGTGTTCGAGGACCAGGTGGAAAGGACAATTCACGTGAATAAATTGAAACATTATCATGCTAGAGAGGAATTAGAACTGCCTTCAGCGGGTCTAGTTCCTGACTCAGCAGTGCTGACTCATGGCTTCACCGACGAGTCAGAAGATGAGGATGACCCTCTGTCATCGCTCATCAGTAGTCAGGTGCAGTCTCGCCACCCTATGGTGACGAGATCTCGCGCTGTACAGTAAAGTAACTTCCTTGGTTAGTATAATTTAGTATTCATTAGATTTTCCTGTAAAGGCAATGAGGATGTACTATGTCTATACTTGACTCAGGTAGCAACTTTTACCGTGCTCTGGGGTTCCACCTCCACCAAACCCAGAGTATATCTATGCTTCCGCTGTGTTGTGTCTGTCTGTTCCCAGGTCTGATTGGTACACCGACCCAGTTGTTCCAGCCACACGTGAACCCTTGTCTGTAAAGACCGAGGGGGGAGGCACGTTACACAAAGCCCTCCCCCCCCCACCAGACCCAGTAACCCATACATCAGTTACTTTGGGGGATGAGTGACTGTCCAAGAGTCACCCGGCCGACGCCTCACGTCACTAACGAGGTTGTCAGGGCCAGCGAGCTGTCCACATTATAGCAGTCACCGGAGGTGCCATACAACGCCGGGGTAGCTGTCTCGAGATCACCAATACCCACCTGCTGCGTCATCAAGACTGCAGCCATTCCAGCAGTGTTGGAGGAGAGGTCAAGAAATGGAAAGCACGTAGCAGTACTCAAGAATTTCGCCGGAAGATTAATGATTACGTCATCTGAAGTAACAAGAAAGCGGAAGTAAGGCGGTCACAGGTGGAAGGCACGGTTTCCCTACAGAGTACCGGGACTCGCCAATAGAAGGTCGCAAAATTGTCTCCTTTGGCCTAAAGTCGGCGGTACGAGGGTATACACAGTTGGTGTTTACGGCCTAGTAACCTGGTGACATCAAGAAACGCCTGAGATGACGTGAGCAATGATGGAAGACGAGATTCACCTGTTCTGCAAACAAGCAACCCGCCTCTACGACCTTCTGACACCACTCCTGCTAAGAGACACCGTTGGTACATCCAGTTCTGCTCTGCTGTGGTCATCTGCGCCGTCAAGTTTAACATCAAGACTGCCGTGTGAACTGTGATTGATACGAAGGCGTGTGGACTGTCGAGAGCAAGATTAATGGCCGAAGTAACAGTATTCTACAGCTGTCACTTGGCACTCCGCTCTACTACACTCTGTCGTCATTCAGGAGTACCGGATGGGAGTACAAGAGGACCAGGTATTGATGTCTACACATGAGAAGAAGCAAGATCGACACCGTCATCGTCAGCGACTACATTCAGCATCCAGCAGCATCGATTTTTTTTTTTCGATTACTCAATATGAACAATTGATACAAACAACAAAGTTGGCTCTGAACATCTGTGTAAAGAACATCTGGACACTTTTGTTTAAATGTTGAAAAACAGTTAGAATTACAATATTTTTTAAATGTTGAAAAACAGATTTAAAATAATAATTCTGGTATAATATATGAAAATTTTACTCTATAAATTGGTCAGTAATCAAAATCGAAGCCCCTGTGTAATTGTCTCAGCCCAGAACAAACGGTTATGGAAAATTATGTTGTGCTATTTTTTTCAGAATGTTTGAACACAGGAGAGGCGGACCAATATAAACATTGACACTTCTAGTGAGTGAGAACACTTGGCTGTACAGTCAGCTGAAACCTGTGATATAGTATAGGATTTTTTTTTTATATTTGTAGATACATGTAATAAACGTTAGGTGTGTTCCTTAGCATGTCAAGGTTGACATTGATGGGGAGTGGTTAGTACACGGATGTGTACCTGATCCGTAGTACGCTCCCGGATGACTGAAAGTTCAGTCTGAAGTTATAACTTTAATGTTTGTTTGAGTACGGTGTGGCCGGCTCTAGAGGACACATGGACTTGGCTAGTGAAGAGCCAAGAGAGTTTAATAGCTAGTTTTGATGGTAGAGTAGGGACATGTTATTTAGCTATGTCAGTAAGGGTAGGATGTATGTTTCCTGATATTGGAGGATTGCTGTCAGTTGACAGCTGAGAAATTTATGAAATATGAACATATTTATTATGATGTTGGACTATTATTTGTCAAATTTTATTAGTTAGGTTAGCTTTTGTTTGTGGCATGAGTTGAATTGTGGGTTTGGATACTAAACCTCGTGAATTTTAACAAATTAACAAGGTTTACTAAGTGCTTGTGCGGGGGGGTTGTAACAAACTAGGCTGTTGTACGAATTATTCCAGAAGGTTCCAGAAGTTCGAGTAGGGACCTGACCTCTCAACAACGCCCAGTCCCCTGGGAATTAGCAGGTCTGAGTCACAAATGGCGGGCATCTTTGTTCATAGCTGCGTATAATGAACCATCCTATAGTATTCAGTAATTTAGAGAAAATTAGCCTTTATTCATTTTGCATTAAAATTGTATTGTATAATAGTACTGGATACAATATCAAGAGTATTCTAATTATTGAGTTTAAGTCACCATCAGTGACGTCACGAATCAGATCTAACTTTTAAGGCGGAGTGACCGGCGGTCATAGGTCAGCAGGGTTGACATGTCTAGTATTTCTCAAAGTTCAATTAACCATTTTGGGGATCGGGAACAGCTCTGCCGTTAGATGTTTGTAATTTAATTCAGTAAAATAATTCAACCAGTCTGGATCAATTAAGTACAACAGAGGTTAATTGTTATAACTTAAACCTTGCTAGTAACTGGGTAGGACTTTGACTAGGCGGAAGGATACAATACTCTGTCTGGGGTAGTCCAGACAAGGAAAAAATCAGTGTGATCTGCCGAGCAGCTGGGAGAGGTCAAACATCTTACCTCTCCCCAAGACCAGCCAAACATCTTAGCTGGAAAACATAGAGGTATAGTTGCTATGGTTATGTATAGAAATAGTCTCATTTGCCACTCAGGTCAAGTAGGGAGTGTTAAAGTGATAGGGAGTGAACATATTTAGATTTTGTGTTAGTTTTCTTTTAATAAATTAAATTTGTTATTAATTTGCATTTTATTGTTTCCATTTGGTTATGTGTAAACTTGTCCTGGTCACGTGGTCCACACGAGGCAGAGTTGCATTGGGCGCCGATTCTAACATCGGATCGGAATTCATCATCCCCATCTAATTAATTCCACACTCAAGTTTCCGAGGTTATAAACTACTAGTGGGGATCAAGCCCCAAGGTTGATTAATTAGCGTGATCGATCCAGACCTCGATCATTGCTCTTTAGAGCTGGTCTGGTGGTGGCAGCATAGAGGCGACTCTAGGGTTTTGATCAGAGCTTAGGTCACGTCATACTGGGTGTAGAATCCTAAGTCGGTCAATCGTCTTAGGACCACGTGGCGTGGAGTTGGCTTTGGTAAAAGTTTTGGAGTCCCTTGGTAGAGAATATAAGTAAGAATACGGGTAGAGGGAGTAGAAGGTAGGAAGTAAAGAGAGAGGGACCCAAACCCGTGTTACAGTGGGAGAGGTGGTGGTGGTGGGAGAGAGGTGGTCGGGGGAGAGGTGGTGGTGGGAGAGAGGTGGTGGTGGTGGGAGAGAGGTGGTGGTGGGAGAGGTGGTGATGGGGGGGAGAGGTGGTGGTAGTGGTGGGAGAGAGGTGGTGGTGGTGGGAGAGGTGGTGGTGGTGGGGGAGAGGTGGTGGTGGTTGTTGAGAGGTGGTGGTGGGGGGAGAGGTGGTGGTGGTGGGGGAGAGGTGGTGGTGGGAGAGAGGTCGTGGTAGTGGCAGAGAGGTCGTGGTGGTGGGAGAGAGTTGGTGGTGGGAGAGAGGTGGTGGTGGGAGAGGTGGTGGTGGGGGGGAGAGGTGGTGGTGGTGGTGGGAGAGAGGTGGTGGTGGTGGGAGAGGTAGTGGTGGGAGAGGTGGTGGTGGTGGGTGATGTTGGTGGTGGGAGAGGAGGTGGTGGTGGTGGTGGAAGAGGTGGTGGTGGTGGGAGAGAGGTGGTGGTGGTGGGAGAGAGGTGGTGGTGGGAGAGGTGGTGGTGGTGGGAGAGGTGGTGGTGGGGGGAGAGGTCGTGGTGGTGGGAGAGAGTTGGTGGTGGGAGAGAGGTGGTGGTGGGAGAGGTGGTGGTCTTGGGAGAGGTGGTGGTCTTGGTAGAGGTGGTGGTGGTGGTGGGAGAGGTGGTGGTGGTGGTGGGAGAGGTGGTGGTGGGGGGAGAGGTGGTGGTGGTGGGGGAGAGGTGGTGGTGGGAGAGAGGTCGGGGTAGTGGGAGAGATGTCGTGGTGGTGGGAGAGAGTTGGTGGTGGGAGAGAGGTGGTGGTGGGAGAGGTGGTGGTGGGGGGAGAGCTGGTGGTGGTGGTGGGAGAGAGGTGGTGGTGGTGGGAGAGGTAGTGGTGGGAGAGGTGGTGGTGGTGGGTGATGTTGGTGGTGGGAGAGGAGGTGGTGGTGGTGGTGGAAGAGGTGGTCGTGGTGGGAGAGAGGTGGTGGTGGGGGGAGAGTTGGTGGTGGTGGGAGAGGTGGTGGTGGTGGGAGAGGAGGTGGTGGTGGGAGAGGAGGTGGTGGTGGGGGAGAGGTGGTTGTGGTGGTGGGAGAGGTGGTGGTGGTGGGAGAGGTGGTGGTGGGAGAGGTGGTGGTGGATGATGTGGTGGTGGTGGGAGAGGTGGTGGTGGGGGGGGAGAGAGGTGGTGGTGGTAGTGAGGTGGTGGTGGGAGAGAGGTGGTGGTGGGAGAGGAGGTGGTGATGGTGGTAAGAGAGGTGGTGGTGGTTGGAGAGAGGTGGTGGTGGGGGAGAGGTGATGGTGGTGGGAGAGGTGGTGGTGGTGGGAGAGGTAGTGGTGGGAGAGGTAGTTGTGGTGGGTGATGTGCTGGTGGTGGGAGAGGTGGTAGTGTGAGGAGAGAGGTGGTGGTGGGAGAGAGGTGGTGGTGGTGGTGGGAGAGAGGTGGTGGTGGGAGAGGAGGTGGTGGTGGGGGAGAGGTGGTTGTGGTGGTGGGAGAGGTGGTGGTGGTGGAAGAGGTGGTGGTGGGGGGGGGGAGAGGTGGTGGTAGGAGAGGAGGTGGTGGTGGTGGTGGTGGTGGGAGAGGAGGTGGTGGTGGTGGTGGTGGTGGGAGAGGTGGTGGTGGTTGGAGAGAGGTGGTGGTGGGGGGAGAGGTGATGGTGGTGGGAGAGGTGGTGGTGGTGGTGGGAGAGGTAGTGGTGGGAGAG